>NC_085136.1:186123937-186423937 GCF_035046485.1 Aedes albopictus | reverse complement strand
AATGCAAAACAAACTATACTTAAACGACTATTGTAAATAGTCACTAAATAGTATGAGGCATACTTACTCCTGCAAAACTTTAATATCAAACATATTTAAAATATTATTATTTTTTAAATGATATTTTAATTCTGCAAGACAAACGAAAAAATGGGATGTACAGGGAATGGCCAAAATGTTTGGGATTGGCAACTTTTTTTCTCCCACAAAAAAAAATCAACATGCTGTAACTTTTCATAGAGTGCATCAAAAAATCTCAAATTTTGACTGTTTGTCAACCTATTATATGTGCATCATTGGTACAAATTTGGGCTCGTTTGATTAATGTTTCGCAAAGTAAGAACCGTTGGGGTAAAACACTATTTTTTAGACAACTCATTTTTGAGCTGTCATATCTCGGAGACCAGTAAACCGAATTGAATGAAATTTTGAACGTAAACTAACAATATGTATATGCTTCACAAACGATTAAAACATAGGTACTTTTTAAACGTAGAAAAAAGTTATCATGGATTGACACTTTTTGGATTTTTCTCGAAAAAATGTAATTTTTTTACATCATTGTCAATTAATTTTAGTGTTGATATCCAAAGATTTTCCACTTCTGTTCTCAAGTTATCTCTAATCAGAAATATTAGAGCCTATTTAGATTGAAGAAAGAACACTTTTAGTATTTTTTGAGTGGTATTGTAAATTTGACTTATTTTCCTCTATATGGGTAAAAATTTCAACCCGGTATAACTTAATTCGCCGTATAATAATATTACATTTTATTACGTCGTATTAAGTATCAATATATTGTTGATAAACGTTAAAATTTTTATTCAATTCGGTTCACTGGTTTCCGAGATATGACAGTTCAAAAATGAGTTGTCTAAAAAATAGTGTTTTACCCGAACGGTTCTAACTTTGCGATACATTAATCAATCGAGCCCAAATTTGTACCAATGATGCACATATAATAGGTTGACAAACAGTCAAAATTTGAGATTTTTTGATGCACTCTATGAAAAGTTACAGCTTGTTGAATTTTTTTGTGGGAGAAAAAAAGTTGCCTATCCCAAACATTTTGGCCATCCCCTGTAGGCTCGTGCTCCCGGTTGACCATTAACTCTTTGCATCCGAAGGGGATATATGACTCCGGCGTTAAAACCGAGCATAACAAACGTGATGGAGACCAGCGAGGTTGCGGCCACAGTGGCGAAACAATCCGGCTCCAAAGGGTTAATGCGTCTCAATAATGGCATTACCCTTCTCGGCTGCTGTTGCTTCCTTGTATACAAAGTATACAAGGTATACCACTCTTTAATTCTACCGGGTTCCATACAGTATACACTAACATTTTCAACGTTCTTCTCATCCATCAAAGTCTTTGAGCTGTTCACTACTGGTTCAACTGATCGTTGAAGTATCGTCTACGTTGATTCTCCTCAGGGACCATTCGTAAACCACGTAGATGTTTTCGGTGAAGGGAACCCGAGCAGAACGGCATACCTTACAAATACCATGCGAAGAGCAACATGTGCTCTAATACCTAAAATTGCTATTGCTGCGTTGTTCTATGAAATGTTATGAGACCATCACAATAACAGTTGAAGGTATTTGTGCAGAGTTTGATATTGATGTAGTATTAAATTTTGTTGGTTTAGCAGTGAAAATAGCCGAAGAACAATATTTGCTATTATATCATGAAACATTTAATAACAAGAAATGTTATTAGTTTGTTATTCAATAACTTTGGGATAACAAATACAGCACTTGAAATTTTAGGTATGCATTTATTATTGAAATAACAAAACTTGTTATTTTCTAGGTGTTATTTATACAAAATTTTGGAATTCGTTTTTGTTATTTTGCCTCTTATTACCACCTAATGAAAGGCATATCAAGGTATGGTAATATTTAAGATAAATACCATGATATGTTATTCTCTTGTTATTTTCTTCTGCTCGGGAAGGGGGTCCAGCAAACGTGTACGCTTCATGCGAATTCTCAAATTTTTGCATGGAAAAAAATCTACGAGAGGGCCAAGGTGGTCTGAGTTGATCTAAATTCGGTCTACGTGGTTTATGAGCGACTCCTTATCCACTAATCCAGCATGCTGGATTTTGAAACGCAACGATCGCTGAGTTTTTATGTTTACCACAGTTGAAGTCGATGTTTAGTCCTCTGAAGACCCTCACATAAATGGCATCCGAAAAATAACAGATAGTTCACCACACCAGACCATGTCCCATATTGGTTGCAAATTTCGCCATTTTGGTGTTATGCATAGCAGTTGCTTCTGATATTTTACCGTCTTGTTAGTTTTATCAAATATAATAAATTACTTAAAAATCTTTGGTTATATCAAAACATGAGTAAAACACGTTCATGGTTTTGATTTACACGTTTCGAAATATTATGGAAAATGCTCACACGCTGAATCCAAATAGGTTATCAAAGAGTTATCTCAAGCTTAGTTTCATGAATTATGTTTGAACCTAACGGGCCAAATTTGTACATTAGCAGTAAGTCAGGGGTTTATTTTTTAACCATTTCTTCAATTTTCTTTCCCGGCGACAATTACAATCACCACACCACTAATAACGGAAAGGTATCACGGCTCTCGAGTTGTTGTTGGCGCATATAATTACGCAAACGTCGATTATGCTGTTGCAGTGTGTGGAAATCATTCTCCTCGCAACGTTCATATTTGACGCACAGAACCAAGGAAGCAACATCACTGTGGTCGGGCTTCTGATGCTGCTAGGCTTCGCTGGAATGCTATATGGTAAGTACATGTATCAACTGGCAATCTGAGTTTCCCTCACGACATGGTAATTCAGCTTTACCGCTGGGCTGAGGTGTTTAAATGAATTCCTCAGTGTAACTTTTAGCGTTACCTACTCAATTACGTAGTCAGCAGCGCACTTGACAAAATTCCGTTCTTCCAAGAAACGAATCAATAATAAACACCGTTTTCCTTCTTAGGGTTGCTAATATCCATATTTTGCGATGCACATTCTACGGCGAACTTCATGGCAACCGGAAGTTTCTATCCCATGATTATTATGTGCGGTAAGTTAAAGCATGGTTGGCTCTCAGCCTATGGTTTTCAATTTACGTATCACTTTCTAGGAATTTTGTGGCCACTGGAAGGTATGCCCCAATATCTACAGTACTTGGCGTACTGCTTCCCCTTTACGGTGCCTTCAATGGCGGTGCGAAACGTGCTTTCCAAAGGATGGAGTATCACAAACTCTCAAGTCTACATGGGTTACGGTGCGGTTGGTGTCTGGATAATTAGCCTTTTGCTACTATGTTTAATCGGTCTGAAGATAAAGAAATAGTAACATCTTTAAAAGTTGTCCGCTCAATGAATAGCAGATTAGTTTAATTTCTGTATTGGTAAGCTCTGTATATATGAATTATTAGCTGTTATCCGATTGGTTGTTCAATCGAGAGAAGCTACGAAACGGATGATTAGATTCGCTTACCAGAAAATTTTATGAAGCTCAATTAGGCTTAGAGTGGTTTTAGTGCGCTAAATAAGAAATCCAAAAGTACCACAACCTTTTCCCATCTCTCTGAAGTTTGGTGTAGCAAGGCAATTTCTGCTGTCGCCTTTGTGATAGCATCTACGTAAGGTATACCCGAAAGTCTGTTATTTATAATTCCAAAATTGTCTAGATATTATTTTACAATAAAGCATGAATGTGAAAACTGGCTTTGTAATGAGACGAGAGTAATTTATTTTGTGTCATTCATTTCTTACCAACAGAGCAGCTAAACACATAATGAAGGTAAACAATAATATCAGTAGAATAAGTAGCATAGAAACCTGTGTAATTATGGCACAAAGCGATGTCATGACATCTTTGACATACTACTTGTGGTCATTAAATTGCATTCAAGAAAATATATGCAAGGGATTATATGGGAAAGATTTTTAAATAAATATCACCTGGTCAACAAAAACAAAAAAGAACTAACATCATTTTCACTAGAATGCCCGATTGTTTGTGTAAAATAAATGTTGTTTTTTTTATAATCTGTGAGATGATTTTTCAACAAAACATCCGAAAATCCATGGGATTTCGTTCGATTCACAAATAGTGTAAGTAAAGCTTATCTGTAAAATAAAATTTGTGTAAGCACTGAGAAAGCATTGCAAACGCGTATTGCATGTCGAATTTAAGAACTTCGACCTTTTTCGCATTTCGATAACTGAAGTGAAGTGATCCCATTCGATCGCTACCATACATATGATCTCTGATATGAACTTTGTAGTGCTTTGATACACATGCCAAACTTAGAAAACTGGAACGGCTCCAAAAATGAGTAAATTGCACTTCCAGCACTTGCGCTAGACTGAATGCTGGGCGCTCCACTAGCCCAAATGTATAAAACATCGCAAATCTTTGCTGTGAATTTTCTTTTTTTCCTGATGATAATATTGAAAACGCTTTTTCTTAAGCACACAGAAATACGTTTATTTGAATAAGAGTTTATGGTCCATGAAATATGCGATGCAAATAATTAATTATCAAAATCAATAGAAGTCGCAATACGGTCGATCCATAGCTGTATTCAAAGAGAAATTGCGGAACATTCCACACTGGTGAAGATGACCGGTGAATTTGTGTGATTTTGGAAAGTACCTGTACGCCACGAGTTAGCATAAAAAAAAGATGCAATTTTAGTTATCAAACGCGTTCGGAATGCAGTGATTGTTTACTTACTTGTGAGGAACAGTATGCGGACAAGGAGGGTAAAATCCGTAATCAGAGTTCGATGTACGATAGATCGGATTGTTATTATCCTTCTGACTCCCGTAGCCCTTGAACAGATCTACAATAATGAAAGATATAAATAAATGATAGTTCATCTATTTTACCAAGCAATTATCCAACTTACACGGACTGTCAAAACGTTTGGGCGTGCTCAGATCTTTGTAAATGTCCGACTGAGTGATTTCATGCTGGCTAATTTTCTGATTTTCACTATCCATCTCCCACCACATCGAAGGTTTTGTCCCGGCGGAGCTCCAAGAGACACCGTGTGATTCTCGTGCGCCAAGCGTGTTTCTGAATTCGATTTCTAGATCGGACTGAGGATAGAAAAGTTTGGAATGTTCCCCGGCACCTGCGTTGGCAGTGGTTTGCAGTTTAGATACAAACATCAAATTCCATGAAATCCATGGCAACAGAAGGTTGCTATGGCATGCAGGCAAGCTAATGGCGGTTAATCACGCGGTTAATGATTCTTCGAGGGTTGAGGACATGGTTGAAGATGAAAATAGGAATGCGAATCAAGGCAGAATGGGCTGGGAATCCTTATAGTTTTGTCAATAATTGGGTTATTTTAGATTTGCTATAATTAGTATCATTTATTTTTTGCTTTTAATCAAAGGGTTCGTAAACTGGTTCTTCCATAGTATGTCTGTATCGAAATTCAACTGATTCTTTTATTCTTGCTTTTTTACACGGGTCGTTTTGGACGATAAATTTCAGTAAATTTTTAGCCTATTCATTTGATTTTTTTTTGTATACAGCTAGTACCGACAAAGTCTCCCTGTGCACAAATTGTCATGTGAAATGGTTCTTAATTGGCTGTTCTATAGTAAAAAACGACCCGTGCTATAAAAAAAATCGGGTGTATCCTTGGGAGAACCAGCATATCTGCTATCCTAACTTTACCAAACATCGTATCTAACAAAATCCACGAACGGAGAAAATCGAAGGGGAAGTTCGCTGTTACCATAGCAACTCATTTTCAAAAACTTGAAGAATCCGAGTATTTTTTCACAAATCATCCCCAAAGGTGAGTAATATAAGTAGGTAGTCCTTAACGAAATTCAGTGCCTCATGTTTGTTTACATGTTACATACGGTGTTTGGTAAAGTTGTCGTCGACGATGATGCCCCCCAGTTTGACAGGTGTGGTAACATGATTTTTCAAGTTGATAACACATAATTGATGATGATTAACCTGGGCTTGTTAGGGGAATATCTGTAAATAAAAGAAAATCGGGTTAAGTACGGTTCCTTTGAATTCCACTAAGAATTTGCATCCTTTGACAGATACGTATTTCGACCTCAACTGTAAGGTCGTCTTCAGTGTCTTGTACTTGACTCGATCTCGGTGCAGAACTCGATTTTTACAGCACTCGTCGTACTTATCCAACTCGGCAAGCCTCGTTGGATAAGGGTACAACTCGTGCTGTAAAAATCTTCATTCTGCACCTTGTTGCGTAAACTACTATTTCTCTCTTCTTTGCCTTCGCCATAGGCCCGTTAGGGATAACTTCGAGGGAGGGGGCGTATCTGAGTTCTCCCTATTGGTAAGCGTTCCCCCAGCTACCACCTTAAGTTGACCTCTGTCCCCTGGAAGCTTGGGTCCTGGCTAGTGCTCTGTGCTAGTACTATAGACTACACGTTGGACTCAAGCTCCCCGATTCCCTCTCAGGTTGTCTTTTTATCAAGTTCTACAAACTGGCCCGGATCCCGGCTACCCAGAAACCTATCTTAAAGTCAACTTAAAGTTTGTATGGGATCGATTTGTTGATCGTCGGATTTTGTACCTACTGGGTGGAGCTGACAAGCAGTTGCCAAAAGGTGATATGTATTGAAAAATCTCTTTGGAATTGATTTTAGTTATCAAAATAAAGTAGGTACAATAAAAATCTGAAGAAATCAGAGTGACTTCGAAAAAGGTACATCAATATCAATCAACAATCAGCATTTATTTTTCAAAATATAAAAACCCAATTCATCACAAACTGATTTCGTCGAGCCTGTGATTGACGGATTTGGAGATATTGTATTACCCACAAAATAAAAGGTTTGCGTGTTAAATATTCACTAAAACATTAATCATACGATACACAACTTGAAAAAAAAATATAACTCCAAGAATTTTCCCAGGCCCTTCATATTCTACCGCCACCCTGGTTACGCTTGTTCGAATTCGAACACATCCAAGACACCTGTAAAGGGAAACGTCCATAAATTTCGTCACGCTTTGACGATGTGAATTGTGACAACCCATATACATTTTTTATGGATCTCATACAAAGGCGTAACATAGAAGAGGTGCATATTTGCGTGACGTAATTTACAGTCATTCTCAACTATCAATTTGACAGGGAAAATGACAACGCCGTTGATATACATAATAAAACCGAAGGCATGCGCAATGCATCCGGATAGAAGGACAAGCCTACAAGTGGCTATCAATGAAAATATTATCATCACGGAGCAGTTGGGTATATGCCAATGACTCGAGAATAAAACTACGAATATTACTCTACAAACGAATCAAATAAGTTGTCGAAAATTGTTCGTAAGCAAGGTTTTGTGAAGCCTACGACAAATTAGTAGGATGTTCCCCAGAGATAATCAAACTGGCTAAAATCTCATGTATGACCATTGAATGGTTATACATTTTTTAATGTAGTTCGAAATATGTAAATCGTGTTCAGATAGAGTGAGTCAACGTTGCATGGGATAGTTAAATTTCATCATATCAACTTCGAACAAAGTAGGGGAACGGAACCCATCTTCAGCAAAGTATTTACTCTGGTTTTCGTCATATCAAAGAAAAAACTTATAATCGCTATTTGTTTTATTTTTGTTTTTATTTATTTTTTGTTGGGAGTGAGCATGAATGGAAACTTTTGGTTTTTTGAGGGTATTAACGTTGAACCATTCGTCATTGAAATCATCGTCATCATCAAACATTTGAAAGCAGCGTTCAAATCAAAACTTTTTGCAACGAAAATAGATTCACTGTGTTCCACATAAGGAATAGAAAGCAGTGAATACATTTTCGTGGCCATTGTTTTGATTTATAGTGAAAAAACTGCTTTTCTATTTCCGAAAAATGATGACGGATGCTTGAGCCTTAAGTTTTTTCATAATCGGAATCTGCGCCCAAATATAGTCGAAATTAAAAATTTTGTCATTTGTGGTGCCCGAGAACTATTTTCAAAATGCATCGTAGTTTGAATGAGGATTTTTTTTTGTTCAAGGTCAATTTTCATTGTATCGATTAAACTGTCTATCCACGGATATTAATACTGTTTTGTTTATTTAGGTATCACAACAAAGGAATTGGAACACAATTATATCACGTTATACTTAAAAAATGAGCCCTCTTGATTAGGCTATAGAAAATAGCAAAAATTTATTCACTAAGTATAGAATTTTAAGCAACAATTGTCTGTTGTTTGGAATAGGATGAAGATAGGAGCTGCGTATGAAGAAAGGTATTCATACCCAATATTCAGTTCCCTTTAGCGACCAAAACAATTTTGCCAAATTTTGAGTACGAATAATAATCGGAGATATTACTGTACTGGGGTACTGGGGTCAAATATTTGTCTACAATGAAACTTATGCTCAGACACAACTCAGACATCTTGTCGAGTCGGTCGAATTTTCATTAGTGTCAAATAAATGTTGTTTCTTGAGCTCTTTCCTTGTGTGCATTGCTAACTTACGCAACAACTAATTTATGAATGCATTTGTTGTGGTTGTCAAGAGAATTATAAAATAAACCATAAAAGAGTGAGCAGTGTGTTGACAACATGTCAAAAGCTTCACTATGTAATTTTAGGTGGCAAAAACTAACTTTAACTATGAATATGGATCATATGTATCAGTTACATAATTTGGCATTGATTCATAATTCGTAGATCGAGAAAAAAAATTTAACGCAATTTTCATACCGTAAAAGATGATTAACATCTTTTAAATATATAATACAATAGTTTTTGACATACTTTGGCGAACATAGTGAAATGTCTTTCATCATCGATTTGAGCGCCATCATTTAAAAAATAGCGAAAACCACATACACTAAATTCTGTTTTTACGCGATTGATGCGTTCGCGCAAAAAAAGATCGTGTAAAAAAGTTCGCGTAACTTCGAGAAATCGCGCAAAAAAAATCCAAAGAAAAATTTTTTTACGCGATTTGTTCTCCGCAAATGACCAAAATCGCGTAAAAAAAAGTCGCGTAACTTCGAGAAAATCGCGTAAAAAAAGTCGTGCAAAAAAAAAAATCGCGTAAAAAAAGTCGTGTAAAAAAAGAATTCAGTGTATGGGTTTATTGCAAGATTGATACGGTAATTGCATCACACAAATTACGGTTGAAATGGTTACAACGAAGAGATGTTACATTTATTATCGATCGCTCTTTTTCCTTTGCAAGTCGCTACCTGCCATATTGAAATTTTAAACTATTTCCCAGCGATAAGAAACCGAGAATAGGAAAATTCAACAAAATAATACCTACTTTAAGAATTTGATGCTTAACACGGCAAGGTAATATGTTTCCATATCCAAATAGACCATTTTCTAATCAAATCGATGATAAACATGTGATTTCGTTATCACGCAAAGCAACGCAACGCAAATTGATGGAAAACATGTGATTTCACTTTTTTCCGAATTTTTATTTTCAATGAAAAACTGCACTATTTGGGAGGCGCGTTTATTTCCGCGACGTTTACGAAGAAGACATCTGTTTTTTTTTACCTTTCGTCGTACGGAGGAATTTATACTGGATGTCAAAGTTGTTTGAACAAAAATGAACAACGTGCTGAGTTTATTGCTTACTTAGGGTGCTATTACACTCTTTGTCCAGACGCCAAATATTTGTCCACTTTTGACAGATAAATTTTGGCAGGTTGTTTGACTCTGTGTGTCCCTATTATTCGTTTTTCGTGAGTGACAAATATTTTTGTTTGCCAGGTACACCTAGGTCAAAATTTAACTGTCAAAAGTGGTCAAATATTTGGCATTGGTCAAAGAGTGTCATACTAGCTTTATTGTTACTCGCAATGTTGCTTTGAAAACCTCAATAAATGTGTGCCACTTGGCCGGAAGGCATTCTTATAGCAGTTGTCAGAAGGCTGTGATGGAATAGTTGGCTTTATTAGCAGTTTTATAAAATTGATAATATATCCCTTTCGTGACGGACCATAAAAGAATGATTTTCTCAAATTTTCTCCAATAAACTTATCGTCCTCTAGAACAAAACTTTCTTTACTTCGGCTACTTTATCCACCTATGCACTTTTTATGGTCAAATTAGGACCAACACAATTGTGCTGGTCCGTCCTCAAGCCGGTCGATGTTCTCCGAGTAATTGCTAAAACTTGCCTACTTTTAGGCGTTTTATGGTACAGAAGATTTATTGTAATTGTTAAATCACTGCAAAGTGTTAGTTTGTAGAAATTTAGACATATAATTTTAAATCTAGGAACACGAGATCAGCTTGGCAGGGTACTCAAATCATAGAAGTAAATAAGAAGAAGATAATAAGAACAGTGTTCATGAGAAAATAGAATTAGTAAACTTAATCTGATGTTGAATTTAATTTAATAGTAAAATTATGAACTATACTGTACTACTTTAACATACATGCAAATTGACACTCATTACGAAAGTAATCTAAATTCTTATACATATAACTATCGCACACATGCGAAGCACACGATCGCAAATTGAATTCGGACTTGATCGTGTCCCTGTGAAATATGTATGAACCTAGCAGTTAGTTAGAAACGTACCTTCAACCAATATAGACGTGTCAGACAGAAAACGTATTCTGTACGCGATCCGAAACCCCTGTTCGTTCGTTGGTACCCCCGCCGTGTGTGACCTTGGCAAGGCTGATAGCCTGTTTCCGTGGCAGCAAAGTGGTCATTTAAGCGTCATTCCATACCTTACCGAAAAGGAGGATGAGCCAGTGATTCCGCAGTTAACGTACCGTGTCGTGCATGCTCCCAATCACAACCCCTGGTGGTCCTAGAGGCTAGTGCCGTTTAGTAAGCCTCCGTGATCCGAACCCATCATCCTTGGTAAGCAAACATTGGTCCTTCGAGCCGGATACGGAGGACATTCCGGGGACTAGAAGGTTGTGAAGGTTGTTCTGTGGCCACACGAGGCACGAAGAAGCAGTGGTATATCGGCCATCTTGACTCCGGCGGGTTTGCAGTTCCTATTGCTAGTACAATTGAGTGAAACATTTCATCGTATTGTGCTCTTTGTGTGATCACCAAATCCAAGCTAACAAGCGTCCCCATCGCCAGAAAACGTTCGATAGAAATACCGGGAGTAATTGTTAGCGCTGTTCTTTGTTCTTTGAAGCTGATTTGCGGGAACGAACTCAATTCGAGTGCATTTCAGTGCGATTTGTATTGGTGGCTCACGTCTGTGCTGTGAAGAATATTTCAGCTCGTTGTTACGACCTCGTTTCACGTGCCGTCGCATCCACGTGTCGCCGCGTGTGGAGTTCGTCGCCGTCGTACTGTTGCGTGGACAGTGAATATCCGCGTCATGGCCACCAAGAAAGTAAAAGACAAGAAACTGAAGGACAAGCTCGTTGCTCGTCGGTCGCTAGTTTCGTCGCTCGAAACTGTAGAACATTTCGTGGAAAACTATGAGGAAGACCGCGATTTCCCTCAAGTGCCGGTTTGGTTAGATCTCGTCGATCAAATTTACCGTGACTACGTTTAGATTCAAGCGGACCTTGAAAAGCTTGATAGTGGTGACGCGCCACTAGTCAAGCATCTCCAAGAAAGGAGGGAGTTTGATTCTCGCTATTGTGCTACGAAGGGTTGGTTGATGAATCGACGTGTAGTGGACATGAATGAAACGATCAACCCCCAAGTGAATAACCCTCCAGTGCCACCGACCTTCCACTTGCGACTGCCGAAAATAGACTTGCCGAAATTTGACGGCGACTATTCACGATGGCTAAGTTTCCGGGACACATTCAAATCGATGGTTCATGACGTTCGTGACATCCCATTGGTTGCAAAATTGCAGTTTTTGCTTCAGTCCCTGGAAGGTGAGGCACGCAAGCCGTTTGAAACAGTGGACATCGAAGCGGCGAATTATTCCACTACCTGGGAAGCCCTCCTTAAGCGCTATGACGATAGACGCTTTCTGAAGAAGCAGCTGTACCGGACGCTGCACGATCTCGCACCAGTGCGAAAAGAATCAGCACAAGATCTCCACAATCTAGTCGATGATTTTCAACGCCACGTTAAGGCGTTGGCAAAACTGGGGGAAGCCGTGGAGACGTGGGACACCCCGCTTGTCTGTATGCTTTCCTACAAAATAGACCCAGCAACCCTCCGAGCTTGGGAAGAGCATGCAGCAAGCTCAAATGATGTTGGATACGACGCATGCATCGAATTCCTCTACCAACGCGTGCGGATCTTGCAGACTGTGTCTTCGGAAATTCAACATCGTTCACAAAGCGCATCTACCAAGGTGGCAGGTGCACAACCTTTTTCCAGAAAATCCTCCAACACTAAGGCGGTTGCCAATGCCGCAACTACTGCTAGTTCTCGACCGAATCCACCTTCCTGTATTGCATGCGTGGAGAAACATCTGCTTTTCCAATGCCCGTCATTCCAGGGGATGGCCGTTGGACAACGACGAGAACTTATCTCCCAGAAGCGACTCTGTTGGAATTGCTTCAAATCTTCCCACATCGCTCGGAACTGTGACTCGAAACACACCTGCCGCCACTGCCACGAGCGGCACCATTCGTTGCTGCATCAAGCAGCCAGCCCAAGTAAGCCCACTTCGAACCCCGCAGTTCAACAGTCCAACCAACCTACGATCCAGCCAGAAATTTCCGCCGGGTCGGAGATTCCGGCCGTTGAAGTCAGTATTCCTGCCCATCGTACCTCTCCGAGTACCGTGTTCCTCTCCACGGTTGCAGTTTGGATCAAGGATCGGTTTGGGAAGCATCATTCTGCCCGAGCGTTGATCGACTCTGGGTCGCAATCGAATTTCATATCGAAGAAACTCGCACGTCGACTTTGTTTGAAACCGGAGCGCGTTAGTGTTCCCATCACCGGAATCGGTGAAGCAACCGTGACAGTAACTCAATCTGTCGTCTCCACAATCCTCTCTAAGCATGGTGAATTTTCCAGTGCGCTGGAGTTCCTGGTCCTTCCCAAGCCAACCGCAGAACTCCCTTCATCCAACGTGGATGTTTCTACGTGGAAGATTCCTTCGAACGTGCATCTGGCCGATCCTACGTTCAACATTTCGGGGCCCATCGATCTGCTATTAGGAATCGAACTGGTTCACGAATACCTAAAAGGTGGCAGAATATTCCTTGGCGAAGGCTCACCGGTCTTGTTCGAGACTGTTTTCGGCTGGGCCGTCGTCGGTCGCTGGTACGGCTCAACTGTACCCTGTTCTCCTATCTGCCACGCTGCCCTCACTCAACGTAACCTGGAATCCATCCTAGAAAGGTTCTGGACACTAGAGGCCGTAGAGCCAGGCTCGTTGTTGTCGCCAGAAGAAGCTTCTTGCGAGCAGCTGTATAAAACCACCACTACACGCAATTCGTTCGGACGATACGTTGTTCGCCTGCCTAGGACGGAGGAACCTACTATCCGGATCGGCGAATCACGGAGCATAGCGGAAAGACGTATGTTGAGTATCGAGCGTCGGCTGCAGCGAGACGAAACCACTCGGGCTGCCTACAACGAGTTCATGGCCGAGTATTTACGACTCGGCCACATGCGGAAGATCGCCGATCCACCAAACGACTCCATCGAGCATTGCTATTTGCCACATCATGCGGTCTTCAAAACCACCAGCACCACGACCAAAACTCGCGTCGTATTCGATGCGTCCTGCCGCACAACGTCTGAGCACTCGCTAAACGACACCCTCCTTGTTGAGGCGGTGGTGCAAGAAGACCTCCTGTCGATTGTGTTGCGCTTTCGGACCAAACCGATTGCGCTTGTGGCGGACATAGAAAAGATGTACCGCCAAATTGAAGTCCATCAAGATGATCAACCGCTGCAGCGAATTCTCTGGCGAGAACAGCCATCGGATCCCATCTCCACGTTTGAACTACAGACGGTGACGTACGGGACCTCTTGCGCTCCGTATCTCGCCACTCGTACCCTCGCTAAGCTCGCCGAAGACGAAGGTGAGACATACCCGTTGGCCAAGGCCGCAGTTATCGAAGACTTTTATGTTGACGATTTCATCAGCGGCGCAAAGGATCTTCGAACTGCTCTGCAAGTACGCCGCCAAACCAGCGACATGCTGGACTCCGCAGGATTCCCACTGCGAAAATGGGCGTCGAATTCATCGGAAGTTCTGGCGGAAATCCCTGAGGCTGAACGTGGAATTCAACCATTTTACGACCTCTCCGACAGCCAGTCGGTGACCACTCTCGGGCTGGTTTGGGAGCCTAGTTCCGATATTCTACGCTTCAACATCCGACTTCCACTTCCGGCGGTCGTACTCACCCGGCGAATCGTCCTCTCGTACATCGCCCAAATTTACGACCCGTTGGGCCTGGTGGGCCCTGTCATTTCCGCTGCCAAGCAATACATGCAACGCCTGTGGAAATTGTCCAGTCCGGATGGAAAACCGTGCTCGTGGGATGAACCCCTACCCGAGAAGATGCAACATGAGTGGAAGGAATTCCACACGAATCTCAGCCTGCTTGGTGAACTTCGAGTACCCCGTTTTGCCTCGGTGGCCGGAAAGGCCTGTTTCCAATTACACTTCTTCTCGGACGCATCTGAGAAGGCCTACGGCGCGTGTGTCTACATGCGCTCCGAAGATAACCACCATAATGTGTACGTCCAACTCCTGGCGGCCAAATCCAAGGTCGCCCCCTCCAAGACCAAGCACAGCATCGCCCGACTCGAGCTTTGCGGGGCAACTCTTGCCGTACAACTTTATCAAAAGGTAATTGCTTCACTCAAAACAACAGTCGATGTATTTTTTTGGGTAGATGCCACGACGGTGCTCCACTGGCTGAATTCTCCGCCTTCTCGTTGGAAAACGTTCGTGGGAAACCGCGTATCCAAAATACAAGAGGCGACAGTCGGTTTTCCGTGGAATCACGTTCCGGGTAAGGAGAACCCGGCCGACGACATCTCGCGTGGACTCTCGCCGACTGAGCTGCTTCATCAAGAACGCTGGTGGACCGGGCCTGCATGGCTTAAATTGAACCAGGATTTTTGGCCAAATCAACCGGTGGACGTAGCATCATCCGCGGAAGCGCTCCTTGAAGGACGTCAGCAATGCCTGGTATCCCTCACACCGCCGAATGATCCATTTTGTGACCTGCTATTCAACCGCTACTCGTCGTACACCAAGCTCCGCCGGACCGTGGCTTATATTCTACGTTACATACGAGCACTGCGTGTATCCGCGGCCAGATCCCACCCCGAAGGTGCATGTGCAGCATCTACCACGATTTCCAGCGAAACGTCAACCTACCTAACGGCTCGCGATCTGCAAGACGCAGAACTGTCTCTGTGTCGACTATCTCAGCGTGAAACATTCCCGAGAGAGCTCAGGGCGCTTCGTGCCAACCAACCGGTTGAAAAATCGTCATCCATGAAATGGATCATGCCCGAAATCTCCGATGACGGCCTGATCAGGGTTGGTGGCCGAATCCGTCATTCCAAGGCCCCCGAAGCGATGAAGCACCCCATCATCATCACCAAGAAGCATCGTTTGGCCTTTCTGTTAGCCGATCATTATCATCGAACTCTCCTTCACGCGGGGCCTCAATTAATGACAAGCGCCATCAGAAATAAGTTCTGGGTGCTCGGTGGAAGAGATCTGCTACGTCAAGTGTACCATCAGTGCCATACCTGCTTCCGTCGGAAGCCCGTTTTGATTCAACAAGCAACAGCAGACCTACCAAGCACCAGAGTAATCCCATCTCGGCCATTTTCGATCTCCGGGGTCGATTACTGCGGCCCAGTGTACCTGCGAGCCGCCCACCGTAGAGCAAGTCCCACCAAAGCATACATTGCGGTATTTGTGTGCTTTTCAACACGATCTGTACATTTGGAACTCGTCGGGGACCTCTCCACGGCGGCATTCCTGGCTGCCCTCAAACGATTCGTTGCGCGACGTGGCAAGGTTTCCGAAATCCACTCGGACAATGCCACCAACTACAAGGGCGCCGCAAATGAACTCAACCAACTCTACAAGCTGCTGAAGTCCGACAACAGCAGCCGCAGACTCATCTTTGATTGGTGCGCCAACTCCGAAATAACGTGGAAGTTCATTCCGCCGCGTGCTCCCCACTTTGGTGGGCTGTGGGAGGCGGCGGTAAAATCCACGAAAACCCAGCTCCTGAAAGAAGTTGGCAATACAACCGTATCCTACGAAGAGATGCTAACACTGCTCGTCCAGGTCGAAATGTGTTTAAATTCGCGGCCAATCACTGAACTCTCCAACGATCCTTCTGACCTTCAAGCCCTCACGCCGGGCCACTTTTTGGTTGGAACAAATCTGCAAGCTATACCTGAACCGGACCTCAAGCAAACTCCAGACAACAGGCTCAACCGTTGGCAGCTGATGCAGAAGAGACTTCAAGCAATATGGAAGCGCTGGAGTACCGAGTATTTGCAGCAACTTCAGGCTCGCTCAACCAAGGGGATCAAGCCATCGATCAACATTCAAGCTGGCCGACTAGTCATCATAAAGGACGACAACCTGCCTCCAGCTCAGTGGCCTCTGGGCCGCATCACAAAGGTTCATCCTGGACCAGACGGAGTTGTGCGTGTGGTCACGCTTAGAACGGGAACCGCCGACAGTATGACACGTCCCGTTGCAAAGTTGGCCTTTTTGCCGATGCCAGATGACAACAGTGAGGCGGAGGGCTCGACTTGATCCTGTCTGGGATCGTAATCTACGCATACTGAAAGAATATATTAGTTAAAACGGCTAAACCATTTTAAGGTGGCCGGGATGTTCATGAGAAAATAGAATTAGTAAACTTAATCTGATGTTGAATTTAATTTAATAGTAAAATTATGAACTATACTGTACTACTTTAACATACATGCAAATTGACACTCATTACGAAAGTAATCTAAATTCTTATACATATAACTATCGCACACATGCGAAGCACACGATCGCAAATTGAATTCGGACTTGATCGTGTCCCTGTGAAATATGTATGAACCTAGCAGTTAGTTAGAAACGTACCTTCAACCAATATAGACGTGTCAGACAGAAAACGTATTCTGTACGCGATCCGAAACCCCTGTTCGTTCGTTGGTACCCCCGCCGTGTGTGACCTTGGCAAGGCTGATAGCCTGTTTCCGTGGCAGCAAAGTGGTCATTTAAGCGTCATTCCATACCTTACCGAAAAGGAGGATGAGCCAGTGATTCCGCAGTTAACGTACCGTGTCGTGCATGCTCCCAATCACAACCCCTGGTGGTCCTAGAGGCTAGTGCCGTTTAGTAAGCCTCCGTGATCCGAACCCATCATCCTTGGTAAGCAAACAAACAGCAAATCCCTGTTCCAATTTAATTCATGATTTCGTTTATATGGAGTTGTGGCATACCAGTTTAGCACCCTATGCGCAGAGATGCGAATCGTCAGCATTCGCGCATCATCGAACCCCGCGACCCAACCGCGACAACAATATTCGCGCTCCATCAGACATCGCGACTTCGCGACGTCGCGACGCGCACGTCGTCGGTCGTCAGCGATACGAAGACTCGAGCCGGTCGGTCAGCAGAGACCGCGCCGCCGTCAATCGCCCTCTTTCGCATCGCAGCAACCGGGCAGCAAGCACGCGTCATCCAAAACAGGCTGGAGGCAATTTTGCGGCAATCGGCCGAATCCGTAGTGCAGAAATTTACAGGAGTAATATTATTCACCCAAATATGCAAAGTTCTTTAAAAAAAAACTCGTACAAGCTGATATCGTGTTCCTTGAGTTGAAATTATACGTCTAAGTTTTTACAAACTAACACTTTATAGTGATTTAATAATTAAAATCAATCTATATATCAATCTATATTTTGTTGTTGTTTCCACCGAATCCATGGTAAAATTAAGAACTGTACCAACAATTTTCAACCGAATGCAAAATTCTGTTAATTGTACTGAAACATTGTCAATATTACCATGCGTGAAGTACCATTGACTAAAAACATTCTTGATGTTACTATTTTGACATTGTATTTTTGACCATGTTTATCTAAGACGCGCAACATTCAAGTCTACATGGTCGAAATTACAATGCTCAAATAGTAGAACCAAGAATGTTTTTAGTCAACAGTAATACACGCATGGTAATATTGACAATAGGGGGATTCACTTAACTGCGTAAACTGATTAAACGGATTAAACGTCGCGATCACCAAGGCAATCTTTGATTATTTCATTCGCAAAATCATGAAACATTTCAAATAAGCAGAAAATCATGGCTTACGCAGCAATTTAATCTGTTTAGTGAGTACCCCTAATGTTTCAGTACAATTAACAGAATTTTGCATTCGGTTGAAAATTGTTGGTACAGTTCTTAATTCTACCATGGATTCGGTGGAAACGACAATAAAATTTATTTCAGTGTAAGAATAGGCAATTTTCGATAAAACTTGGACCGCCTTGGGGACGGAACAGCACAATTGTGCTGGTCCCACTTTAAACATCCAGAAATCTTGTGCTTTTCAACAAAGCACCACTTTTTCTTCGCCGTTTTGCAGAACTACTCTTTTCCTATCGATTTTTACCGCTGCATACCTGGATTAAACAAATATTTAAAAAAATACGACAGAGAAAATTTTTTCAACTTCTAGGGTGGTTGTTTATTTTTTGTTTATTTTATTGTGGTGTTTTTTTTTATAAACAATTCCAATCAATGCTGAGGTTCAGAAATACAAGTTAGAGTAATAACTCGATCATAAAAACTATTTACATCACATATTTTGAGGAAAAAAACAATTGAAAAAAAAAGTGTAAAACCAATGCCGAAAAACAGCACGATTATGCTGGTTCGTCCCGAAAGGGATGTTAACTGCTAAAAGAGCACCATAAAGTTTAAAATGTTACTTGGGTGATCCATCAGTAATGCTGAAATTTTCACTGAACGCTTTTCATTCCATTAATGGACGATTGTTCAAAAGTACTGTTGGGGTAAAACGAATCATTTGAAGATTGAAAACAGTCCCACTGTAATCGAACTTCGTAGAAAAAAAAATGCTGGGCAGCTGTGCTATAAACCTACAAACAAACATACTTTAAAATTTCGTTTTATCTTGGTTAACTTTTCTTTAAGGAAAATGTGTCGTTCAAATTTATGGATAGGTATGTAAGAGAATTACATCGCATTAAGTAAATTGCTTCAAAAACCCATTACATATATTTAAAAAAACGACATATTCTGAATAGTAGATCTAAATTAAAAACAAGTTATTGCAACAACAAAATTTTGAAAATTAAATACGCAATTTATTTTTATTAGAAAAATAACACAAATTGACACTTCAAAGTTCAATATGCAATTCAATCAACAGAAAAATAAAATAAAAAAAATACAAATAATCAGTGTTTTACCATGACGGTTGAAGACCGTGCGCCTGCTCTTCTTGTTAGATCTACAAGGCGTTTCATAGTATTGTATTATCGTTTCTTAAGGATTCTTGAATATTTGAAGGATAAGAGAGCAAATAAAAATATTTGATGAATTCCGATGATTTTGCTTCAGATTGCGTATTACTAGTCTTTTAGGCTCTTTATGTAGCAGTTAACTGCCAACTCAAACTTTGTCACTCGAATTTCCATATTTTCTCACGAAGGATATTCTTTCTCACGTTCCATCGGTTTTCCCGTAGTATCATGGCAATGGGCGAAATTTTTCCTCCTACTCCTGTCAGTAGAGCATCAACATCGGTCGGATATGGACGTGAATGGAGTTCGCTTCTCGGTGTGGCATACAGCGTAGAGTAGGCCTTTGTAAATTGGCACAGCTGGAATCTGGCTTGCTACGATAAGGTGTTGAACAAATGGAATAATCCCACAGCAGTTTGTTCAATTAGCAGAAATGTGCTTACAAAGTGAATTGAAATCGGTCGAAACCGAGAAAGGTGTTAGATTAATTCTTTTATTCAGTCATCATGGTATTCCGTTCAGTTGTGAACGATTGGAAAAAATGCATGGCAGTGCTGTACATCGATATGATACATAGAGGAAAATACTGCGCTTGCTATTCTTTCCGATGAAGATTTCTTGAGCCCTTTTGAACTATTAAAAGAACCTCGGAGGTCAAAATGCATGTGAGAAAAATTACCTCATCGAAAATAAAACCAATTATCGATCCTCATACCGCTCAAGTGAGCACTAGTTCAAGTGAAAAGTGTTTGCTCTGTCTGCTACTTCATAATGGGTAACAATGGATGTTTGGAAAACCCTTCCAGAGAGAAGTCAAAGTTCATGATATAAAAACCGTGAATAGAAGGACTTGCGAATGCAAGTAGCCAATTTGATGAAGTTTTAAAAATGTTTTGTTTTATAATCATTTCGAGTGATTCTTAAACGATGTATGGCTAGTATTAGAAAAGATGAAGATGAAACGAGCATCGAAGAAAACCATTATAATCATGATAATTAGCAATGTCCTTTGAAGAAAGAAAATTTAATAATTATTGTCGCTTCGTCGATCCTTTTTTCACTGTATACACGATAAAGAGAAAATGTCAAAATGAAATTTCGCCTCCATGTAAGTGTGTTGGTGCCAATGAAAGTGCTCAAAGAAGAAAGGTGTGAAAACAAAGTCATGTGCAGCCCGTAATATTTACAACGATATACCATCGCCAGTACCGCCCACCACCCACCGCCTACTGTTCCACAGCAAGGGAGGCGACAAAACATAACAGCCATCATAATTCCACCAGTGCCAAAATTCGTCTACGCTGATTACATGAAAACAGCAAAAATGGCACGATATTACCGATTTCAGTCGTGCTTGCGATAATATGGAATGGATAACTGATCATAAATTGTGTCGCCCTTTGTCATAACAGCATCGGTTTTTGTCCATTCAACCGTAACACGAGACACGCATTCAAGTGCGTCCATTCATAGCTCCATCGAAGACAATCATCGTGTCAATCAACGCCATCGACATCCATCATTCATCTGTCGAATTCGGACAACCAATGCAGCATAACATGGACGGTAGTGTATCATTTAGCGCTCAAAATTTTCATTTTCATCAAAATGGTTTTACATATTATACGAATCTAGATGCTACTTGAGTTGCTAGAATTTCGATTTTCTGTTCGATCTGATATCGCTAATTATTTTTGTATGTAGAATAGGTATCCAACATTTTCGGTTTTTTTTTTTTTCAACAAAAAATCAATGTTATAAACCAACTTTTCAGCTGCAAACGTCGTTAAACTGTCGATTGAAGAGAGACTCTGAAAATTAACGTTTTACGGATGATGTCAAATAAGCTTTCTAGATTGCGAATCAAAATTGATAACCGTTGAGGGCTGGTCATAAACCACGTAGACCAAATTTTGGCCGCCCCTCCCCCTCGCAGACTTTCGTCCATACGAAAATTTTAAAATTTGTATAGAACGTAGACTTTGGCCAGACATCCTCTCACCAAAGTTTACGTGGTTTATGAACGGCCCCTTAGACTGGGTCAAAGAAGTTGACCAAAGTTTTTGAACAAGTATTTTTCAATTTCTTTTATTGTAAGAAAACGGTGCCAAATTTAAGAGCGATTTGTTGCGTCGTCCAATTCCACCATCCCATTTAAATTTATCGGGAAACGTACTTTTCTTAGAGATACGACTGTGATAGTTGATTCGGGGTAATGGCTTCCAGTCTTTTTTAACCCTCTAATACCCAACCCCGCCTTTAGACGGGGTATAGTTTGAGCATTTTTGTAATTTTTGTTTCGTGGAAAATCAAAATTTTTATATTTTTGGCTGATATTTAGGACTGTTTTGTATACCTCAAAATGGTTTATGGTATATTTTAAAGCGTATTTACTTTTTTCAAAAATCATTGAAAAATTGATGTTTTAGTCACCTCTTAGAAGTAATTGTTTATTTTGTATTAAGGTTGAAGGATTCGTCATTGACATAATCGTCATCATTGAAAATTCATAAGCAGTTTTCTTCTTCAAAACTGAAATTTCCACAATGAAAATGTATTCACTGTACTCCATTCTCCCCCCGCAATACAGTGAATACATTTTCATCGCGGAAATTTCAGTTTTGAACGAAAAAACTGCTTTTGAATTTTCAATGATGACGATCATGTCAATGACGAATCCTTCAACCTTAAATCGCTACAATTAACATATTTTACATTTTTCCCAAATCATTCTACCCTAGTTTAATAGTTTAAGGGAATCGAATACATTCTAAAATTATTTTCCTTCAAATTATATGGAAACTAAAATTTTCTATGAAAAAAATTTAAAATAAAAATATTTTAACAATTATCGTAAAATCTCAAAATGTTTTCATCTCAAAAAATCCGTACCCCAAATAGGCTTCCAGGAAAAATATAAAAATGTGGGGATGTTCAAAAATAAAAATTAGAAAAAACAAAAACTGAAATTCACGAAATCGAGAATTAAAAAGAATCATCTTCCAAAACATGTTTAAATCGATTTTAGATGACGAAATATGATATTTGGATCAAAATAAAAAAAAAATGGGTATTAGAGGGTTAATTGAAAACGGATTCTTATGCTTTCATCCGACGTTTCGGACACATTTATTGTGCCTTCTTCTTGGGATCTGATGGACAACAAACAAATTATCTCAGTACTTAGTGCATACATTTAGCAATAATTTCGAATTTCATTTGATCGATCGCATTGACCTTTACTATGTACACGTTACTCATAGATGCAATAGATGCAAGCATATCACAATGGGAGATGTTCAAAATATGCGTTGCCAATAATCCCAATAACACTATACACAAAATACCGTAACCAAATACTTTACGCGGAAAACTGTGACCAAAAAATTGGGAATTCTTACTTTAAGCAGCTCGTTCCCAGCCGCCGATTTTCAATCTTCTTCCTGAGACCTTTTACCAAACTTTTCCACTGACATTTTTTTTTTAATTTGTGTTCTTATAGGGGGATTAGGGGCATAATGGATACCCTAAGCAAACGAGTATGTTAGGCCTGTATAACAGACAAAAACTTAACATATTATCAGTTGGCTTACAACTTTAACTTGTTTCCTACGTATTTCAATCATTTCAAGCAGGTAGAATGTCATTATTGTAAAGAAATAATGAATTGTAAACCGGGTATTTTTTGGGTCTGGCAGGAAAGGTACGGGGCGAAATGGACACCCATCGGGGCATAATGGACACCACTGCATATTTTATGCTGTATCTTTGATAATATCGATCAGTAAAGTAATTTGCCTACGGAGATCAATACCACAGATATAATACTCCATCTTAGACGAGTTCACATAACATCAAAGTTAATTAAATAAATTTTGGGCTAAAATAATCGGATTGATTTTTTTCCAAACTCTCTAAAACGCCTAACAGTATGCAACCTGCGTACATCCATTCATAATTGCCAGTGTTCATTTCGCCCCGAATCGACTACAACATTAAAATTGCTTTTTTGGGTAAGTTCTGGTCAAAAATATAATACTTCATCCATTGCTAAATCTGCGTATACATGTAGATAAACTAACAATTCACTTGTTTTTATCGTGGACAAACTCAATCACTCGTAATACCTTATTTGCTGCTGCTTCGAAATTATAAGAAATCCACCATATGAAAAACATATTTCAATTTCAATGATATTTTGGTTATTTTGAAGGAATATAAATGGTACTTTTGAAAACAAGAACAATGACTTGTTCCTTTACACTTATGCATTAAAAGTTTTACATAAAAGTCAACGGTTTCAGCAAAAACAGGGGTGTCCATTTCGCCCCGGGTGTCCATTATGCCCCTAATCCCCCTATATACTCTTTTTTCCTCCAGAATAATGTTAACATACTACAAAAATGCAAATGCTAGGCACGCTAGTGCTCTTGTCAAGCATCCTAGATAAGTTTTATCTTTCAATACAACACACTAGTGTTTTCGTAATGCATCCCTCTACAGAGTGTTCGGCAAAGTGCTTTGGATTGATTGGTACTACATTCTGTTGAGGTCTAGATCTGCTTTAACTAATCTAGATCAATAGTTATGGCGGAGATGATAAGAGCTTATGGTTTTAGGGTAAAGTGCCTCGAGTATACTAAAGTGACGAATCCTTAACATTTTGACAGGTCTTCTGTTCAAATGAAAGTATGGGGATGACAGCAAATCGGCTGTTCCAATTTTGACGTTTATTTTCTTATGTTCTTCCAGATTCGTAATTTTGAAGCCTAATTTGCTTATATTTACATAATTTGATTAATTTTCTTCAAAGTTACTACATACGAACCAGTTACATATAATGTCACAAGATTTTTTTTTAATGTGGTATATGTAACTGTCCTAAGATGTCAAGCTAGGCGCACCAACATTTCAAAAGGGCGTAACTGCTTTTGCAACCAATGCCTTCTCACAGAGCTGTGGGTCGTATTTCATTCATCTCACACAATTCACATCCATTAATCGAAAGAGGAGGATTTTATCTTTCTATTTGTGCTAGTGGATTGCTCGAGAGGGTTGGGATACGCTCCACAGCTTTGTGAGAAGGCATTGGTTGTAAATTGGCTTCTTTAGTGGTGTTGAGATAATTTCATATTCTGAATCTGCATGCCAAACTGAGCCGAAACCCAAATTTTCATCAATTTTGGTGCCCGGGAACCTATTTAAAAATCAATTTGAAATTTGTATGGGAGTGATTTGTCGAATCACCCCTCGTCGCATTTTGTACTGAGCGGAGCTGTCAAGCAGTTGCCCAGCTGTCAAAAGGTGATTTCAAAAAATCTTTTTGTAATTGAATTTAGGTATCAAAATAAAGTTTTAAAAATCTGAAAAAAATCATACTGGCTTAAAAAAAGGCGCTCTTTCGAATAAAATCAAAAAATCAATATATTATTCTAAATTTAAAAACCCAATTCACAGGTCATTTTGACAGATGTAACATGAGCATGAAAAAGGTGGCAACAAGATCGATAAAGTAGAATATATGATCCGTCCTTGTCGTGCATGTGTGTGGTCTGTCAAAATGACCTGAGAATTGTCAAACATTTTCATGGCTAGCTTTGTTGCCATGATTCACGTTGAGTTAGTCATTTGTTGGGTTTGTTTGGCCAAATATGTAGTTTGCTTGTGTAATGGGACCTTAAGAATGATTCCTTTCGTTGAGTGTGTCACTTGTTCTTATTCTTCTTCGGCATAGCAGAGCCTTACAATTTTAACGTGTTACCTACGCATTTCAATTATTTACAGCAGGCAGAATATGCTACAGGGGATGGCCAAAATGTTTGGGATAGGCAACTTTTTTTCTCCCACAAAAAAATTCAACATGCTGTAACTTTTCATAGAGTGCATCAAAAAATCTCAAATTTTGACTGTTTGTCAATCTATTATGTGTGCATCATTGGTACAAATTGGGGCTCGATTGATTAATTTTTCGCGAAGTTAGAACCGTTCGCGTAAAACACTATTTTTTAGACAACTCATTTTTGAGCTGTCATAACTCGGAAACCAGTGAACCAAATTGAATGAATTTTTTAACGTTTATCAACAATATATTGATACTCAATACGACGTTATAAAATGTAATATTTTCTCACGGCGAATTAAGTTATATCGGGTTGAAATTTTTACCCATATAGGGGAAAATAAGTAAAATTAACAATACCACACAAAAATTATTAAATGTGTTTTTCCTTCAATCCAAATAGGCTCTAATATATCTGATTAGAGATAATTTGAGAACAGAAGTGGAAAATCTTTGGATATCAACACTAAAATTTATTCACATTAATGTAAAAAATTACATTTTTTCGAGAAAAGTCCAAAAAGTATCAATGCATGATAACTTTTTTCAACGTTTAAAAAGTATCTATGTTTTAATAGTTTTTGAAGCATTTACATATTGTTAGTGTACGTTCAAAATTTCATTCAATTCGGTTTACTGGTTTCCGAGATATGACAGCTCAAAAATGCGTTGTCTAAAAAAAGGTGTTTTACCCGAACGGTTCTAACTTTGCGAAATATTAATCAATCAAGCCCAAATTTGTACCAATGATGCACATATAATAGGTTGACAAACAGTCAAAATTTGAGATTTTTTGATGCGCTCTATGAAAAGTTATAGCATGCTGAACTTTTTTGTGAGAGAAAAAAAAGTTGCCTATCCCAAACATTTTGGCCATCCCCTGTATATAAAATATAGAACACTGTCTTGTTCCTTCTCACTTCTACATTAACATTTTAAACTGTTGAACTATTTAACAGTTTCTGCATAAATAGGGGTGTCCATTTCGCCGTGGGTGTTTATTATGCTCCGATTTCCCCTACTTATTACAAATTTGTTTTCTGTAACACTTCATAAATGTGTGCCTTTTTCAGCACGCGGCCGCGTAAATGAAAACCGCGTAAAAAAGACCTGACTGTATATTAAAGTTTCGCTCATAAATTCAACTACTCTAAGATCCCATATTGAGTTAATACAATGATTCACGTTGTGAATAGTACTCATTCCAATCATACATGTTTGAGAATGATAGAGTAATGCGGGGCAAAAGTTCGCAGTGGGTATTTCTCTGCACAAGATTTAAGAACCCAAGCAAACCGCTATAGGTTCAACACTTTATCAGGTCAGTTACTTGTCAATAAAAATTGGAACGATTTCGATATGCAGTAGTAGAGTTATGCAAAAAATGTGTTTCTAGCTGTTTTGATGTATTTGTTTGAACTTTTGGAATAAGAATTTGTAATGACTGAAAGGAGAAGAATTATATAACCTCGGAGAATCATCATTCCATAGTAGTTCGAGAGGTACACTTGAATAAATAAAAAAAAACTTCTGGAAGGAACATTGTTAGAGTAAAGTGGGGCAAGAGTTTTTTTTTGAAGTTTTTGAGCTTAATTTAAATTATTGTCGGGCCGCCACCAAACCGGACTTCGCACAATCAAGTCGCGACGCGACCCATCTCGCGACGTTTTTTAATCATATCAAAAGTAGTGCGCATCCTTCCCGTTATTGTCAGCAACACAGCGCACTAGATGCGAAACAGTTGCGACACTTGTGGACCAAGAAAATGGCAATTTTTGATTGAATGTTGGTCTTGATTCCAACCGGATAGACAATATATCTTTCGGGTGTCAAGGTTGTTCGAAGCCTTTTTGAAAAAGAGTCTTTCACTCCAAATATTACGAAAATTGATCAATATATCGAAAAGTTATGACAAAATGTTGGTTTTTGATCAAAAAATTTTAATATGCATTGGTCCTTCCAAAGCATGGAATGGAATTGTAATGAAATCGAATTCGATATTTTATTTTAGGGCGTAACTAGGTATATTTTGAAGATGCTTTAGTATGTATAACTTTTTGCAAAAAAGATTTGGAAATCATATTTTACACATAGTGGGGCAAAAGTTCGAATTGTGGGGCAAGAGTTCGAGTCATGTGGCGACTTTAGGTAAAACCCTAAAATTCTGCAAAATATACATATTATTTCTAAAAATGATGGAATCAGTGAGAAAATTCGATCAAAGTGGAAAAAATATGTTGTTTTATCTGAATTTGGCGGAAAACTACTAATTTTTGGTGAAGTAAATTTAACCCTGATTTGGGTAAAATCCAGATCGAACTTTAAAGTGTGTTCCAGTTCCAACATCAAATATTAATTGGTTTTAGGTATTCCATTTACCAAAGTGTCAATATAGTGTGCTACGGTTAGCGATATACCACAAACACTAGATTCGAACTTTTGCCCCAGTGGTGGGGCAGAGTTCGAATTTGACACACACATACAAAAAGTGTTGTAGGGTAAAAGGGTATAATGCGCCCCACCGGGGCAAAACGCCCCTCCTCATTTTCTAGCGATTCAAGCGCTTTTCGCATGCGTGATCGATTAGAAATCTCAAATATTGAAGAATTATTGTCATAAAGCTGGTCCGTTAGTGGATTGGAACAGAAAAGCAATTAAAATATCAAAAAGTCTGAAATCGAGGCTTTTGGCGTAATATTTTACCTCTTGTGAGCTGACTTCATTGTAAACGAAGCTAGTTCTGTTCGCTTGTGTAACTTTGCAACTTTTATGCAGTTAAACACTCGTTGAAAGACCCTCCTAGGATAAGCATGTGGTGGAATTATCCCCTGGGACAGTTTTATCACGGGGCTGGACGTTTTTCTTTTGATGGGGCGTATTGCCCCGTTTGTTTTGAAAAGGCAAATTTTGGAACGTTTTCGAAAAACGTTTCAAAGCTTCCATAGCCACCATTCCAAAGGCAAAGTCCGCATGCAACACTTCACTAACTTTAGTAACAACGATTTGAAGTGAACAATAGATGGAATAAGGCGCCAGTTTCAGATATATTGCCATTTCTGCTTAGGGGGGGCATATTATACCTGTTTACCCTAACTCAAAATTTAAAAGACATTTGGCGTAACTTTGTTCAGCAATATTTTAGCCCATGGATGGTAGAATCACCATACGGTATTTATTTATTTATATCTACTTCGAATTCTTGAAAAAAAAAAATCAACTATGGTCGAGCTTTTGCCCCACCTCACTCTAAAGTCTCGACAGTGGGGCAAAAGTTCACAGTATCTGTGCGGCAAAAGTTCGCACTTATTTTCTAAATCTAGAACATCAATATAATTACAGAATATTTAAAGCAATGACGATTTGGTATAGAATCTACTATATACTAGCTGCCTCCGGAAAACTTTGTCTTGCCTACTGTGTTTTCTGACGTTTCAAGTCCAAGTCCCTGTTAAAAATGAATCAAAAATCAATTATCAAAAACTTTCTATTTCGGTATGTTTTTGCCTCATAAACCGTCATTGGGTGAAAACTAACAGAGCAAAACAAAGACGGACAAAATAGGTCATTTAGTTCGCAAGTTATGCGCCGTCCCACGTATGCCACTACAGTTTCATAGATGTACAATATGTGAATATGTATAATATGTGAAGTATGCATCCTCAAATCGCTCCGACAGAAGGTTTAAACTTATTTTAGTAAGAAGATCGATTATAAGGAAATCATTGTGTTCGCCTATTTAAAACAAAAAATGGATGAAAAAACATTTGAATACATTTTTGCTATACTCGTGTTATCCTTTGAAAGTTTTTGGGAGTATTATGTTAATTTACTTTGTTGGGGTCTCTCATTGCTTAGTTTGTAAAATCACAGTCATCACCATACCATAGATCAGTTTAAATTTACGGCTCCGTTCAATAATTTTGTAACACATTTTATTTTTTGTTCAAGTATTTGTGTAACATTTACTACTATAATTACCCCAAAATGTATTTTGACAACTTCAGTAACGCTGGAAAGGAGAGCTCTTAGTTAATAGTTGAGAACCAGGCCGTTTAAAAGTTGGCATGTAATGCCATAAATAGAAAAAAAAGCATTTCGTGACTAGAGCGAAAGGATGAACATGAATTTACACCAATAAACTATCATTTACCATTTTCGAACTTTTGCCCCGCACAATGCGAATTTTTGCCCCAAGTATGGGTTCGCATTTGAGTACTTTAATTAGAAAAAAAAAATACTAGAACTACAAAAGGAACGTGAAAGCAGACCTGGGGTGATGGTTACAACACTTGACTATCACGCCGAGGACCTGGGATCGAATACCACTCCCGACAAACTCGCAAAATGTGAGATCTTCCTTCGGAAGGGAAGTAAAGTGTGGGTTCCGAGATGAACTAGCCTAGGGTTAAAAATCTCGTTAATACAGATAAAATAAAAATAAGGAACGTAAAAAATATAGTAATACGTTTCGAAGGTAACATGATAGGGACTCGTTTAACGAGAAAAAAAAAACAACATAATTTCCTTTTTGTTTATTAGCTATTTGAAAAAGACTGTTAGGTGCTACCTTTTGTCCCGCATTACTCTACCATGTTAAGCCTTTAATTCCAATTTTGTATCATATTCTTTTTTTAGTATCGGCTAGAACAAACTAATCCAAAATTCATATTACTTTGTAATGTTTTGATTTGTTAGAAAGGAATCAAAGAATATCAACAACAACTACTACACCTTTAAAATTTGTAAACAAAACCGCTATTGCAATGCAGCCAAACTTCTGTTAAAAAAAACTAAGAGTTCTCAAAAGGTTTCATAAAATTGTAATGAAGGCAAAACGTAACGTAATAATATTTTAAAAATCGGTAATCGTATACACTAAGGTCTTTCTCTACACGGGGGATACGTACCGTGTAACAAAAACAGTGTAAACAATCGCATGAATTCGCGAAACTATGTAAAAATAATTGATTACCCTTGTAGATCTTCAGGCTTGTATTCACGGAAGTGCTTGGATGATCTAGACAATCTTTGGAAACTAGTCCTTTACAGAATTTTGCACCATGGACCTATTGGATATTTCACCGCATCAGTAATGTAACAATAACACATTGATTTTACCAATAGATCTTAAGGTCTTTCCTCGCGGAAGTTATTGGATAACCTAGAACATATTGAAAAATTACTTCCCTACAGAACTATGCTCCGTGGACCCGTAAAAAGTTACATCGAATCAGTAAAGTAACAAAAGTCCATTTATTACGCTTGTAGATCTTAAGGCTTTTACTCACGGAAGTTATTGGATGTTCTGGAACATATTTGCAGTTCTCTACAAAATCATGCTCCACGGACCTGTAGGATGTTACACCGCATTAGCGAACGCCCATAAATTATGTCCCGCAAACGCCCACCCCCCTTCCCCCTGATGTCACACTTTTGAAATTTTTGTATGGGTCGGCACACATTGCTGAACCCCCTCCCCTTCCCCCCCAAGGCGTGACGTAATGTATGGATGTAGTGATGTAACAATATATTATTGATTACGCTTGTTGTTGCTGCCAACACTGCCCGAAATAAACAATGATCGTGCGCTATAGACACATGTCATACAAAACGATTACAGATTAGAGTCATAATTGTGATACATATGTAGAGTGAAGAGTCATGCCAATGTAATTGAGAGTTTTTTGACTAATTATGGTGTTGAATTCTAATATTCCTAAATCTACTTACAGCCAACAGTTGATTTATTCACTTGCCAAATAGATAAATATGAAGTAAACTTAAATCACAAAATTGTATCACAGTAAGTTTCAACAAGTTCCCATTTGTTATTCTAACCTTAAACCTATTATCACAGATAGATCATAGAAGACTATATATGTTACGAGGTAATTAAAAACTATTGTAAATGGAGCTGGAGACCGAATAATGTAAGTAATACCAACTGAATTATTTGTGAACTAATGGCAGGCTTGACAGAAACTCCCTCGCGAGAAAATGAGCAAGCGATTTTGACGATTTTCTGAGGAGTGAAAATAAAACTCAGAAATCACAACGCAGATCCTCAACAGCACCGAGTGCGAGCTTGCCGCGCAGCGAGGAGTTCGTCCAACACTCATAATTACTTGTTGTGTGCCTCACGTCCACTCACACTCAAAAAGCTCTCGCGAGTTCCACTCCCATACAAAGAAAGACTCTCGAGGCGAAAATCGCACTCAAAAACCCGAAATAATCATCGGCTCTTTTTTCGTTCCCCTCTTCCTCGCTCAGTTTTTATTGCCTCTCTGTTTGGGGTTCGTTGGCTCCCTCGCGACGAGTCAGAAGCAAAACACCGCTCTAGAGCTTGTTGCAAAACTGTTTTGATTTCGAGGAGGATTATCAAGCATGACTAATGGTTATCTAATGAAGCAATAAAATTTCATCTTAAAGCTGTTTTCGAACCCGTTATACGGAGTTTGCGGTCTGCTACAAAGAATTCACCAACGATCCCCATAAATCCTCATTATCACCGTAACACTTGTAGATTGTCAGGCCTGTAGTCGTGGAAGTTCTTGAAGGTCCTAGATCATCTTTGAAAATTATTTCTCTAGATCATCTATGTAAATTATTTCTCTACTGAGCTTTTAAAAAGCTTTGATTTGATTCAATCTGATGATTTTTTTTATAGAATGTTGACCCACCCCAATACACACATCATCCGTAGCGATATTATACGGATCATGATGTTGATCTAATTTAAACTGTTACATATTTGTAGAAAAAAACTTGCAATAACTTAACTACTAATGAGTTTAAAACCTACATTTTCAGACGAGCATAATGTGGTCCATATGATTGAAAACTGATCTTTTTACCCTTCTTACACCCATAAGAAGGGTATAAATACCGCTTCGAGGCCCTCAGGGCCGATTCTCATATACCAATCAACTAAGCTCGACGAACTGAGCAAATGTGTGTATGTGTGTGCGTATGTCTAGTCTAGTCTAGTCTACACATTCACAGCCATTCATTGAAAGAATCCTGGAAAATGATGGAATTGACTAGTTCCATAATTTTTCTTGTCATTATTAATGATTGCAGTACATCGAAGACGCATTACAAGCATTAAAGCGGCCAGGCCTACTGTGCAGCGTTTTTAATTCAACAATAAAGACAATGAGTGGGGACATCTCGTACCAACCGCTCAGTTTATGGAAAAGCAAAATTAAACTACGGTGAATATCGGTGGGGGTGACGATGCTAAGAAGGTTAATGTCACCCCTTAGTCCTTAGTCCTTCCTGGGATGGAACACAGGTATTTACTCTGTGTCCTGGCCCTAGTGCCTAGGCTTAAGGACAAACGTCTTGAAATCCCGGTTCAACAGTGCATCAAAACTTCAGACGCACAAATCTCAAAAAGCAAGCTTCAAACAACAATGCATTTTATTATTCTGTTCTTGATCACTCGTAATAAGCTTAAAATAAGAAGCTCAGGTGCGCTGGTTTTGTTTACGAAGCCTCAAAATCGTGAGTAGGTGCCAAAGTTGGCCATTGTGGCGGCCATATTGGGATTCTAACAAGTCTGTCCTTAAGCGCCATTACTCGCTCTCTGAAAATAAACAAAAATGTTATGGTCCCATGACCCCTCAATGATAGTCCATTTCAAACATACAACCCAATTCTACGATTATGAAACTTATTACTGATAAAAGTGATCAAATCGGAAAGATCTCACCGGTTAAACAGTTTGAAGTCCAGAAGCTGATGCCGTTTTCATCATTCTTGATTCGCACGATCCATCTCGTTTGGTGTAATCATCTGGTAAACTCTGTAAACTACGCTGGGGATCGCGTTTTTTCGTGTTGGATCGACTACATCGATATAGGGAAACGATGCAGTAGCACTACCAGGGTTTGTTTTAATTGTCACTGTAGTTCATTAAACATCCGTCGATTTCGCCATAAAAACCATGCGAACGAAATAAACAACTTGAAGTCGCATTCTGGTTTACTGCACTCAGCGAAGTAAACTACCGAAATTCATCAAAATACCTTATGAAATTTAGCCATAACTGTAAAGTATGGATGCCATAAGAATACCTGATGAAAATTTAACATGCTTATTATGACCTAATTACATAAGATAAACTTATGAAAAGAACAGAAAAATCGTAAAATGATGCAGACTGGAATCGATCCATGAACGTCGAGATCACTGAGCTCGTACCCTCTCCTCTTCTTGGCGTAACGTCCTCCTGGGACAAAGCCTGCTTCTCAGCAGTGTTCTATGAGCACTTCCACAGTTATTAACTGAGAGCTTCCTCTGCCAATGACCATTTTGCATGCGTATATCGTGTGGCAGGCACGAAGATACTCTATGCCCAAGGAAGTCAAGGAAATTTCCTTTACGAAAAGATCCTGGACCGACCGGGAATCGAACCCGTCACCCTCAGCATGGTCATGCTGAATACCCGTGCGTTTACCGCCTCGGCTATATGGGCCCTCGTACCCAACCCACGCGGCTATCGACGCTTGAGAATATCGTGGTGCTAAATGTGTATAAAAGCCAAATTGTGAGTCGATTTTGCGTCATAAAACGACCTTATGAAATTCAATCTAGCCGTTATGAATTGTTTAAAGACCATTTCATATCGAAGATCTTATGATAATCTTAGGTTTATTTGCCTGAGTGTGTATGCTATTTTTTCTTCTTCTAAACCTGGGTTTGTTCAACACTTTTTCCCGCACTGCATTTCTCTTCTACGTCACAAGCCCGCACAACATCAAAAACTGCCTGGAAATTCAGTCTACACTCAGCGATTTGAACTACCGAAATTCATCAAAATACCTTATGAAATTTAGCCATAACTGTAAAGTATGACCTTTATGGAATTCATTCTAGCCGTTATGAATTGTTTAAAGGCCATTTCATAAGTTAGACGTTTTGATAATCTTAGGTTTATTTGCCTCAGTGTAATAACGGCTAGTGTCTGTTGATTCTTCGTCGTCTTCGATTTGTGTTCTAGCTGGCACCGGTCCGGGTGTCATGCTTCGAAAATCGACACACATATGGTTGTTACTCGAAAACGCACGATTTGAAATGATATCGAATCTACTCGCGTTGCAAATTTTGAAAACCAAAAATACTCCACGGATGGCGTAGCACTTAGCCGTTTCATGATTCGAATGGAAAAACCATTCGTGTGTATGTGTGTGCGTATGTTACAAAAAAGTCATTCATGTTTCTCAGCCGTCTGATATTCGATTTGAGATTTCTTAGCACCAAATAAAAGCTATAACATCTTAGTAGAACCCCATTGAATTTTATTTCGATTGGACATTTGATAACTGAGATATCTTTCGAAAAGTACTTGGGAGTTACAACTCAACTTTTCCAGAGATTTTTGACAAAGTTTACAATGATGCATATTGCCCTTTTACTTGCATATTGCCAGATTTGCTGGTATGTCAGAAACATACTGGAACAACTTGTAATTAGAAGGCACGAAATGTTTCTAATTAACAAATTGAGAGATGAAATTTGTGAAAAAATCACGTTCTAGTGGGATTAGAAACCCATGACTCGGAATTCACTAGACCGGCGCTTTAACCAACTAACACAGACAAACAGACGTATCACTTGGAACAAATTGCGATAAAAATCATCGTCACGAAAACATAATCGCCCAATGCTAACCAGGCTGTGTTACGCAAATCACTCAGTAGGTGGCAGTAGTGAGCAAACGTCAAACAGGAACAAAAACGATGCGAGCGCCGTGACCGAGCGATTTGCGAACTACAAAATATTTGAACTAACCGTTAAAAAGGGTAACGATGAGAAGTGAGTAGAGTGAGACGTCTGTTTGTCTGTGCAACTAACTTAGCCACAGAACAAGTAATGATTCTGCGGAACAGAAAGCCAAACTGACTCCGAAGCCACACCGTGAACACTCCTATTTCACAAAGCAATCTCTCTTTCGGCTTAGATTCCAATCTACAACACACACGCGTTTCTACCCACTAACTACAAATGAGAGTAAATTATTGTTATGAAGCCGAGGCTTGTTATTTCTTCTGTTTTGTTCGTTCTTCTGTTTATTTGTTTTAGTTTTTAGTACAATTGCGCAGAACCAAGGTAATCTAAACTTTCACCGAAATCAGAACAGTTGCCTAATGCCGTCTTTTTCTTTTTTAACCTGGGTTAGACTAGATTGGCGGAAAATGTGTAAACAAACAACGTCAAACAAACTTTAGTACAAGCAAAACCGAAGTCGGGTTGGGGTTGAAACTGTGGTCTCATTCAGTTCCAACCCAGGTTGGAACTGGATCAAAAAGAAAAACGGCATAAGTGATGAAATATAAAATAAAATATTTTAAAAGATCGCTGATAAAATATTTTAAAAGTGAAATATTTTGAAAGTTTCCGCATAGTGAGAATTCTGATATTCTGTGGAAAGAAGTTCGATACACATACATTTTTTTCAATCTGCTAGTTCAGACATAGCGTGTACCATTCAGTCCAAAATGTTTTGAAAATTCGTACTTGTGAGTTGCCAAAATCTTTACAATCAAATGTGGATCGCAAGCTTGATTTGAGAACCCCTTTTCTAGATCACTATTTGGTTAAACTTATAAAGGAATTCCCGATGAAACTCCTGCGGGAAATCAGGGTGGAGCTCTCAAAGTAATTACTGGTAAAATTCCTTGCGAAACTCATACAATATTTTCCAGTCGAACTTCTAGAGAAACAATCGGTGGAACTGTTAAAGAAATTATATTTGGATTTTCAAATGGAATTCCTGGTCGCTTCAGGAATTTCCGGTCGAACTCCTAAAGGAATTCCCGGGAGCCCCTAGAGAATATTCCTGAGGAAAACTAGGAGAAATCATTTCAAAAATTCTTGGAGAAATTCCCTTCAAAACTCCTAAAGGAATTTCTGGGGAAATGTTGGGTGTAGAAGAATTCCCGGTACAAATCCCAAAAGAAATCCTGCTGAACTTCGCCGTTGAAATTTGAGAAACAACTGGTGGAACTCACAGAGAAATTCTCTTTGGAACTCCTAGCAGAACGGGACTCTTATAGACAATTCCGGGGAACTGCTGGAGGATTCTCCTGAGGAACCCCTAGGGAATGCTTCAAGAACAATAATTGTTTTATTTATGGAATTATTCCCAATGGAGCTTCCAAAGGAATTGCCGGCGGAAGAATTTCCGATGATTTGATGAATTTTCGTTGGAATTACTAGAGGATTTCTTGATGAGACTCCTGTGGGAATTTGCGGCGGTACTCATGCAGACATTTGAGGTGGAACTCCTACAAGAATTTCTGTTGTAACTTCCTCTTTTGATCAGAAGTAATGGAATTACCGGCGAAATTCCTTGAAAATTTCTCATTGAATTTCCTGGAGGTACTCCTGCAGGAATTTTCTATGGAACTCCTAGAGGAATTCCTGGTGGAATTACTAGTGGAACTCCCGTTTGAAAATTATCTACGGAACTCCTGTTGGAATTCTTAGTGGAATTCTTATAGGAGTTTTCGGTAGAACTTCTGGAGGAATTTTTAGTGAAATTCTTTGAAGAATTTTTGGTGGAGATACTTGAACGGTCCTGTTTACTTGTTTGGTTGCAAAGTTATATCTTGTCAAAGTCATGGTCTCTAAAGCGGCATTTTACAGTTTAAGCAGGTTTCCGGTAGCAACAGTGGCCAAATCCAGATTTCTCCGGTGGTTTTCAAAACAAGACATGTGCCCCTTTCATTTGAGATCAAAAATCGGACAAACCACTGATTTTTTCGAACTGTCAAAAGTTTGGAGTCAAAAATGACCCCAGGGTCCTATTTGTAACTTTTTTAGGGACTAAGGAAGGTTAAATACGAACAATACAATAATACAAAAAAATGTTACATCGAGTTCGCTGTAACAAAATGACCTCCAATGACCACAATTTTCCATCGGATTTTGCGTGAAAGAAATTCTTTTATGTAAAAATGAATGAAATGAAATGCAAATTTCAACGTTCTAATATGTATATCTAGTGTAGTTTTCAGAATTTCTTTCTGTGTAATTTTAATAAGCGTAAGAAGGGTTTTTTTATTTGTGAGAATAACGATGTGTATTCCAAAGTTGTACAGTTTTTACTTTCAGGCTGTATTTATTTCACTTTCAATTTCTAAACAAAGTCGCCCAAAAACAATTACAAAGCATTTGAAAAGTCGGTGCTTCATGGGCAAATATTGCCGTTTTCTGGTTTGGTTCAAGAGTTATAGACGTTATATCTTAATCACATTGTACTCAAATGTTAATATTGCGAAATTTTGCAAAAAATTAAAAAATATATATTTCTTGGCATCAAAATAAGCATTGTCCCAAAACATATGAAAAATCGAGAGGTATTAGTTTTGTAACTCAAGAAAATGTTAATTGAAAAGTGCAAATTTCTCATCAATACCTTTTGAACTGAATGACATAACTACAATCTCTGAACACAAAATTCTGCGTTTGTGAAAGCTCCATAAGTTGTTCTTCGACGTCTTTGAAGAGAAATTTGAAACAAAAATTATGCATCGATAGAAAAAACTCTATTTGAAATCATCATATGTTTATCGAATGGCCCTTAATATCCGAGCCAAGTTAGCTGAACAATGCAAAATGAATAAGTTCAATTAACATGAAGTCTTGCTCGACTTTTCCAAAGATGAACTTCTTCTCTCTCTCTCTCTCTTCTTGGCGTAACGTCCTCACTGGGACAAAGCCTGCTTCTCAGCTTAGTGTTCTATGAGCACTTCCACAGTTATTAACTGAGAGCTTCCTCTGCCAATGACCATTTTGCATGTGTATATCGTGTGGCAGGCACGAAGATACTCTATGCCCAAGGAAGTCAAGGAAATTTCCTTTACGAAAAGATCCTGGACCGACCGGGAATCGAACCCGTCACCCTCAGCATGGTCATGCTGAATACCCGTGCGTTTACCGCCTCGGCTATGTGGGCCCTTCTGTATGAACTTCTTCTATGTGATCTGATTTTCGAGATACAGAAGCTTACAATTTTTAATATGCACTCAGTTGCGGCAGCTATCGAAAATCAATTAGTTCATCATTGGATTGCTTTTGATTTCATTCACATTCATCATATTACTGTCGTTAGCATGGTCGTTAGGCAATGTTAAATGAATTACATATCGAATATCTCACTACGAAAGGTAAGGAAACCCGGGCAGAAAAGAATTACAGAAAAACTGCAAGTTTTACCATTCAAAAAGAATTACTGAATGGTAAAATTTGCCATTGGTTTGTTTGAAATAAGTGACAAAAGGGCAAAAATAATAACTGACATTGTTCTATGAAATAACTGAAGAATGTCAAATTTTGACATTACAATGGCAAACCAAGAACAAAAAAAATTAAGGCTGCAAAATATACCATTATTGATTTATTGAAAACAGAACAATATCAAAATTAGTTATTCGCCTGTCAACTAAAAAAAACTATCAAAAGTTATCATTAGAATAACCAAAATTCAAATTTTGTCATTATGTTGTTCTTGATAAGTGCCAAACTGCGATGGTTCATCAAACTCGTAAGAGGTCAACAATATCAACAATTGTTATGATAACAAAATAAGACATTCAGTAATTATTCTTCCAAATTTGATAAATGATACGCGAATGGCATATTTTGATATGATATCATATTATGCTATTCACATGTTGTTATAAGCTCTTTATGAAGAACTCATGAATGACAAAATAAGTTATGACAATAAAATTTGTTATTCTTTTGTTTTTGGTTTGCCATTTACCTCTACCCGGGAAGCCCTGGCGATACCTTTCTTTATTGGGTGTAACGCTATTTTCACATCTTTTCGGGTAAAACACTACTCAGTTAAAAATGTTACGTCATACAATCTGTAACAAAAGGAGCTCGTCAAATCGTACAGCATTCCAAACAATAAAATGTTTAATGTAAAATTCGGTGAGATGAAATAGAAATTTAAATGTAAAATTTGTTATTTATGTTGGGTGTAATTTTGAGAAATTTTGCTGTGTAGTCATCAGTAACCCTGTATTCCCCTTAATCAATGGAACGCAAAGTGTGTCTTCGAATGTCAAGTCTGTTTGTCATATTAAACATTATAACATGTTTTCAAAATTCTGCTTACAATCCTTTGAGTTATCCCACGCGTACGTGTATGTTTTTCTCTTTGTTTGATAAACGATTTGCTTAGAGTAGTGGAACCTCCCCATACGAGTAGGGAACTTGAAAATCAGTTTCCTTCTCTAGTAGGCATAAAACCGACCTATCTTTTATATCGATACAGAACACAATTCCAATAACGAGCTTGTGCTAAAAACAGATTCACCGCATCCTTTCATCGAACCGGATGGAACACAATACAGATCGGACTCGATTATCCGGAGTCGGATTTTGGCGCTTCTCACATTAATATCTGGAGAACGGAATGCTGTAAAAAGCTGAAATTTTGACTGATCACTTAACTAGGTTTGCTTAACAAAATGTCAAAATTTCAGCTTTATAGAGCATTCCGTTATCTAGATATATGATTGAGAAGCATCAGAACCTCACTCCGGATAATCGAGTCCGACCTGTATCCGTTTTCAACACCGATGAGAGTAAGATGTGGAATGGGTATTTTTTAGTTGCACACGTTTGTGACGTATGATAGCATGATTAAAGTGATTAATGGGTTAAGTACCTTCCGGGAATAACAAAAAATCGAAGTTTTTTTTATTGCATAGTCTGAAAATATACTAGCTAGACAATGCACATTCCTAATTTCATAAAGATTGGAGCACTAGCACCAAAGTTATGTACAGACCATTGTAGCGCGTACCCTCCATAAGGACAAAGTGAAGCGCGAAACTTTATTGCGGAGATTCCACCTGTTTAGACTTCTACACGAAAACAAGTTGCGTGGATTTTTCTTGCGTGGGCCCACAGATATAAAAACAGACCACGTCCTGGTGAATATTTCACGTTGCGTTGTTAACTACACATTTGGCGATAGTTTTGCATTATAAACAAACATTTGTAATGCACCTACGCTGAAAACGAGCTTAATCATTTTTGTGCTTCGGAATCTATAAAATTTAATCTCCGCAACGGGCAATAGAGTTTAGACGCAATAGTTAATTTTACGAAACGACAACAGTGTTAAAATATTGATTTTCACACTCACGGGCTTGGACGCGACCTCCTGTAAAATTTTCATTCGTGAAATGAGCGATCAGTTGATACGAAACGTCTCGTAAAATGGTGCAATATCTCAAAATGATGTTTTTGAAAAATGCCGTTGCGGTGATATCTTAAAAACTTGTAGACCGATTAGTAAACTTTTTTTTTATTGTTCGTATTTAAAATCTCAAGGTATTTACTGAACGGTTCACTTTTCTTATATAAATGCATTTTCTTCTTCTTGTTTTTGACTCTACGTCCATTATTTTCATAAGAATGTATCTGACCATCCAACTGTGCACTAAATCTGAAAATTTCGATATTAACTAATTTTGATGGAACCTAAAATTTATGCGCGAGAAAAAATGAAACAAAATTATTTGCATACACAGAGCTGTGTGCCTCCATATGAAGTCATAAAGTTCTACAGAAGCATAAAATTGCCACCAAAAAACTTAGAATTCTTTCAATTAGTGAAGTTCTGGAGAAAGAAATAGGGCCCAAAATGGTTGAATTTGTAAAAAAAAAACTTGTCAACTTATCCAAATTCTAAGAATGGGGAGTTCACTAAAACTGATTGCTTGGACATCTATATAAATAAAAATGGAATGGTGTTTGTATGTCACGAATAGGCTCGAGAACGGGTCAACAGATCGACATAATTCTTTCACTGTTACATTCCGACAATGCTCCGACGTGTTCGTACGAAAAAATAATTAGGAAAAGTGACCGGGAAGGCAAGAAAAACGGGAAAATCAGAAATTCCATTTTGAGGGGCATTTCTTCATGGAAGCGGATGTCAAAAAACATAGTAGGCAGGCAGTACGCCGTTTGTCGGGACTGCTAGTTTGATTATATTTTTTTAGTAAACTAAAAAAACGCTGAAAATTTCATCAAATCACAATTTTTTATTGATTTTTTTATACAAATAAACTTACATTAGAATGAAGGCGATAAAACTCATATTTTTGATAAATAAAAAAAAAAGTTTCTAAAATTACTCATTAGGGAAATTCCTGCTGATGGGTCCCCAAATTCTGTTACAGTCAAAAGTGGGTCGCAAGCTGGAAAAGTTTGAGAACCCCTGGTCTAGATAGTGAACGCCAGAACACAGTCGAGAGAAACAATAGTGTGCACCCACACGGAGAGGCCACCGAATTGTAAGTCAGCCCTCTTAATGATTATGTTATGTAAATTAACCATGAACTTTATTGGGTTCATTCAAATATTACGTAACGCAATGGGAGGAGGGAGGGGGTCTAGCGCTGTGTTACGCTTCATACAAAATTTCAAAATCATCCATACAAAAGTTGTTACATGGGGGAAAGAGGGGGTCTAAAATAGTCACATTTTGAGTTACGTAATATGTGAATGAACCCATTGCAGTTGAAGCAACAAATATAAATATCCGCTCTCAGAACGGTCACTTTTTATTCACCCTACCACACTCGACCGCGGCCGCGTAAATGAAAACTCCATACATTTTGTTTTCACCGTCTTATTTTTGCATGATTCGTCGAGAAATGGGGATACTTTTTTACGCGTTTTTTTTTTTTAATTTTAAACTGAGTTTTTTTTACGCGGTACGCATGACCCGCATAAAAAAAACCTAACTATACCATATTTAATTAGCACTTCCACAGTTATTGATGAGGCACAAAGACATTCTATGCGCAAGAAAGTCAAGAAAATTTCCATCAACGAAGTTTTCAGACCGACCAGGAATCAAAACTTTATCTTATTAATTTGATTATTTTTGTCAATTTCATTATTCTTTTTAATCTTATATATCTGTTTATTATTAATCTTATTACTCTTAAAAATCCTATTTATCTTATCAATTTTATTAGTCTTGTTAGATTTATAAATCTTCTTCATTATAATTTTAGTTACTTCGTATTTTTAGTTTTTATTCTAGTCCAAGAAGGTCACTAGTATTTTATATGTATATTTTGAAAAATATGACGCCTCCCTGAAATCAATCTATTTACACAAATTAATATCTACAGGCATTTCTGAATGAGAAATTTTGCCATTCCTTTGTACTGCCTGCTCGTTTATCTTTGTTTTTACTTTTCTTTTAATTTTTATTCAATTATTATAAATCTAATTCTAGTACATTATATTTATGTATGAAAAATAATCGGCTTTTCCATAGCTAACATAGTTCATCCATCATGCTTTGCTGGATAATATCATTACTCATCGGCTTTATCTCTAACGCTGTTTAATCTTTTACAATCCCATAGTTAAAATAAGACAAACAAAAAATATGAACTCACATTAATTGCAAAGCATTGAATATTTTAATTTTTGTGAGCTTTGTTCAGTGAACAGTTAACATTGCTGAGTGAAAAAATACGAAAGATATGATTGAAAATGCAACGATGAAAAATTGCTCAATTCGTAAAATCAGTTGCAATGGTCAAATCCGATCAACGTCTTGCACCGTTCCATTCGTAAAACTGGATGCCGAACTATTGCACTATTTTCACTACACTGAATGCTGTGTACTGCGATACTCCTGACATGAGTTCACTACTAAGTTCTCTGAAAAATTTTGCCATTGGTGGAAACACGAACAACAACGGAAATCATATATCTACAGAACTTAACTGCTATCAAGGTTTGTACAAAAAAGTCAAAATAAAGTTAAGCATTAACTATGACAAAATTTGCCAGACTGGCTGATTGTGGGATAATTAGGTATACATTATGAATCATCATGCACTAAAAACATTCATTGATGGGAAATTCTTGGATTCCTAGGTCGTCTTCTAATTCACCTTCTAAGCCCGTAATCCACACATACAATTATCGATCATTTTTTTTAAGCTGAAATAATCATTGTTATTTTTTCTTCTACCCCTTCAGTGATCGATTCAGATGAAGTACCGTTGAGCATCTCACCACCACCACCTCCACCTCCGTCGACGTCTACATCCGATCATAATCTCAAGAAAATGGGCATCCCGGATTCACAATCCGATTTTAATCAATGGCTTCACGCTATGAAGATGGTGGCACGCCTTCCCGGTGGAATGCCCCCAGAGTTCCGGCGAAAGGTATTGCACTCGGAGAAAATTAATTCTATTATACGTAGCTTATGTTAATATGCCTATATCTTCCAGCTTTGGTTGGCATTGTCGGACAGATATCTCAAGAGCAAAGGAATCAATTGGGAAGAGGAAGGTGAAAAATATTTGACTGACCAATGTGATGAAGATGACGAAGAGCTGGGAATTCAAATTGTTAAGGTAAGTACCTTGTAATAGGGGGATTAGGGGCATAATGGACACCCGGGGCGAAATGGACACCCCTGTTTTTTGCCGAAACCGTTGACTTTTATGTAAAACTTTTAATGCATAAGTGTAAAGGAACAAGCCATTGTTCTATTTTTCAAAAGTACCATTTATATTTCTTCAAAATAATAAAAATATCATTGAAATTGAAGTATATTTTTCATATGGTGGATTTCTTATAATTTCGAAGCAGCAGCAAATAAGGTATTACGAGTGTTTGAGTGTGTCCACCATAAAAACAAGTGAATTGTTAGCCTATCTACATGTATATGCAGATTTAACAATGGATGAAGTATTATATTTTTGATCAGAACTTACTCAAAATAGCAATTTCAATGTTGTAGTCGACTCGGGGCGAAATGAACACTGGCAATTATGAATGGATGTACGCGCGTTGCATACTGTTAGGCGTTTTAGAGAGTTTGGAAAAAACAGTCCGAATATTTTAGCCTAAAATTTATTTAATTAACTGTGATGTGATGTAAACTCGTCTAAGATGGAATATTACATCTGTGGTATTGATCTCCGTAGGCAAATTACTTAATTGGACGATATTATCAAAGATACAGCATAAAATATGCAGGGCTGTCCATTATGCCCCGATGGGTGTCCAATTCGCCCCGTACCTTTCCTGCCAGCCCCAAAAAACACACGGTTTTCAATTCATTATTTCTTCACAATAATAACATTCTACCAGCTGTAAATGATTGAAATACGTAGGAAACAAGTTAAAGTTGTTAGCCAACTGATAATATGTTAAGTTTTTGTCTGTTACACAGGCCTAACATGCTCGTTTGCTTAGGGTGTCCATTATGCCCCAATCCCCCTATGTGTAAACCACCCATTCTATGGAACAAACCTTTATACTCAAAACAAAATAAATTGTTAGGTATGCGTTTGAAATCTGGTTATTTTTGAAAATAAAACTGGTTCTATAGTTTCACTATCCGCATGAATTTTTTTGACTACTCCATGTATAATTACCCAATTGAGTATAAGAAAAAGCATGACAGAGAGGGGAAAGTGGGTCTGAAATGCCTGATACATAATGGACATCATATTTGAATGTCGTGATAAGGTGGCATCTTATCCCATGACAGATGGCTTTTTTGCACCAATTCCGTTGTATAACCAACTTTTAAAATCGCAAAAAATCGATTAGAATGCATTAGTTTTGTGAATATTTCTTACCCCACCTTACCCTAAACTTCAAGCTATAATTAATTCATGTTCTGACAAAGCTATAGGAATTGTTGTAACAAACAAAAATCGTTTGAAACAAAATCGGTAGAATTGGAATTTATCTTGCTAATGAACAAAAATTTCAAAAACACTATCGCTCACCGGATTTTAGCCACTAGCTACTGCATAACAGTCCTAAACTCTATAACAATGTCAAATACACAGCGAGTGAAATCTAATTTAAAACAATGCTCTAGTAGCTATGTTACATACATTTATTTGTTCAACATCATTAAGACAAGACATAATCAACAATAGTATGCCACAATACTCGGTTTGTGGCTGCCGTTCTCCATCCTCGGTCGCGCCCAATGCTCGCCAAGTCACGCTCCACCTGGTTCGCCCATCGTACCTCTGCGCTCCACGCCCTCTTGTGCCAGCCGGATCAGTTGCAAACACCAGCTTTGCAGGGTTGTTGTCCGGCATTCTTGCAACATGCCCTGCCCACCGTCAAGCATGGGAACACTCACTTGGAAAGAGTTACACTCACTTGCAGTTTTCTCAACTCAGAAGCGTGCAATCGAGAAACGATGTATGGACGACTTTTACCTTGTGATTTCGTCTAAAACTTTGCCGAATAGAGTAGGGGTTGCACACGCATACCGAAGTCGTGAGGGAGCTGCGAAGACAACTCTCCACGAGGTGAATGTAAATTACACTCACCTCGTGGAGAGTCGCTTTCACAGCTCTGTAACGACCTTGGGATTCGTGTGCGACCCCTACTCTGTTCGACAAAGTTTTAGACGAAATCACAAGGCAAAAGTCACCCATACATCGCTTCTTGATTGCACGCTTCTGAGCTGAGAAAATAGCAAGTGAATGTAACTCGTTGCAAGTGAGTGTTCCCATCCCTGCCCACCGTATCCTTCCGGCTTTGGCCACCTTCTGGATGCTGGGTTCGCCGTAAAGTGCAGCGAGCTCGTGGTTCATCCTTTTCCGCCACACACCGCTCTCCTGCACATCGCCGAAGATCGTTCTTAGCACGCGTCGCTCGAAAACTCCGAGTAGCTATGTTACTGTGAAGAAAACTTTGTACATATTATCAAGAATCAACATCACAATCGTATGTAGCATGAAGTAATTTCAGACAACATCAAGTTTGCGATGTCTAAAAAATGCATTTTGTTCCTTGATTACATTGTATGTATATCAATTTTGAAACATTTTCATCAGAAGCTGTTTAGCATGTTTTCGAACTACCTTATAGGAACATCGGTGTTACGATTAACACGTAAAAATCAAGCTGCATAGAAGCTAACAAAGCAACAAACAAACTGCATAGCAAATAATAAAGTATCATGAACCGGGGACAGTTGATCTTCGATAAAGCATATTTTAAATAACTGCCTTACAAATATCATATAGTATAAGATTTCAGTAGCCACATGTAAAGAAACCATTAACAGTATGCTCAATCTAACGGAAAATCATCTGATCAGTATCAACCCGAAGATCAATTTGACCCCGGATTCATCATGGTCATTCTTTTTATTTTTTTAATTATGGCGTAAAGCCTGTATCCGCAATAATCGGGACACAAAAATATAACTGTAACTCTGCAATAGATACATTAAAATTGCTCAAATTTTGCCTGATAATATCTTAAGGACAAGGTATTTGGAGTACATATCTCAAAATTTCTAGAGCACCGTTTTTTAGAACCGTTGAACGGATTTGGATGAAAATGCATCACACTAAGTCAGCGGTCACCAAACTGCGGCCCGCGGGCCGCATGCGGCCCTCGAGTAGGTTTGGTGCGGCCCGCGAACTGATCCCGAAATTTATTTGAATGTGGCCCGCTTGCAGGTTTAAAATGACAGTCAAAAATATTGTCATATCTTGAATTTTGCACGAGAATGACTACGAACTAGGTACCAGATTACTGTTTGATTCATAGAAATGTTTCGAATAGAAGTATGAGTAAATCACGAAACTTTTCTGAGTTTGTATAGTCAACTCTGAATGAATAAAGATTCAAAAGTTCGACAGCCAATGACTTTTCTCAAAATACTGAGTTTTGCTTACCTAATGTACCAAGGATTTTTTTCTGATCTTTACAATTTTGCAAGGATATTTAAAAGTTTTCCGAGCTGTTGAAGACTATGTCCGAATATGTTTTCTAATTTTATTCCGAAAATATTCTAATTTGCAATTAGTCCAGAAGTTTAACAATTTCAAAATATTGATCATATTTACACTTTGATTTGAATAGGCTGCAATTCACAACTCAGTTAGGCTGAGAATATTGCACTTTCTCCCAAAATAACGAGGTCAATTTTTTTGGGACTCTGATATTAGATTTCTCACAGAGCTCGTCAAGAATACTTTGTTAAATAAAATAGAAACATCAAAGGATTAATTGTGTTTCTTTCGACATTCTTGAAAAAATTTCTTGTATCCAATTTAATTTTAGAACACATTCGGAACATAATTTTGATAATTTTCTCCAAAGCTTATTAAAAAAAAAATCAAGGATGCATTCAAATGCATTCTATCATAATTCTTTTCCAAAAAATATATCCGTATTTACTGTGATGGATTCGGTTACACCGCGCATGTAACCCGAAATGCAATACGTGTGCATCGTTCCTACCTTCCCGTGGGAACCATGCGATCTCAGCATTTTTATATATGCGCAGTGTCTCGGACCTTTGCGCGTACATACATTAGAATAAGATAGTTTGAAATACAATAAAACAGTCTGAACCAACCTACCGAGCGAGTCAGTCATATCTAAGCCAATGATGACATCCGTCATAACATGGCGACCGTGACAGGACAGTGAACCTGTGAAAAAAATGGGAAACCAAAAATCCAGTCCCGCAGTGAAGCAAAGCGGTGACGGAGAAGTGACAATAACCAACAATCAAGACATTCATACCGAGTTCCATATCGGTCATGAAACGAAACTATTAGTAATTATTGCAATCGTATCGCTGCAACTAGTGATAACAATTTACAAATTCGTTGCAAAGCGTGAGAGGAAAAAAGCCGCCCAGAGAATGGCAAAATCCGTAGCCAACCTGGCTGAAGTTACAGTGCAGCGCGACTAGTTGAAACGAGTGAACAGTGGCAAACTAAGCTCATCGCCGAAACCGGACGATAAAAGTGACCGAAAAATCAAACAGCGAAAACAGTAGTTCTTTTGGTTTTTAAGCTGAACCCGAAAGCTGTATAAAATGCCAATAAGTGATCAGAGTGATGAAATGGATTGAAGACCGCTCACAGTGGTGCGCTCGTATTTTGACAACTGGATTAAACAGAAGAAGACAATCGCTTCTCGCGGATTTGCCTTGCAAGGCACAACATTCGCTTTGATGAAGACAGTGAACCTGAAACCGAAGACGACTACGGATCCTAGTCAGCTCGATGCAAACCCTGATACTCGACGATCAGCTGCCCCTGGATGCGGCACACTGCGGTTCAGAAGCATCTATTTGTTACATTTAGTGTGGAAAAGAACAGAAAAAAGGTAGGCCATTGACACCCTAAATATAATTGTGATTGTCTAGTTTTGGTTCGAATAATTTCACCGATTTAGTAAAACAATTTGGTATCTAAATTAGTAAATCAAATTTCTTCGCCGCCATTCTTCCAACAAAACTTTGTTTTGAAGCAAAAGAAAAATGACCGCTTTCATCGACTTTTAACCAATCTATTAGCCTTCACGAATTAACATAAGCAATAATGGTGAAGTTCGTAGCCATAAATGGATATCGAAACATTAAAGCTGGAAATTGATACCCATATCGCTGTTCTTAACACTATTCTAACTAATTTTAATAAAGCACCAAACAGAAATTATAATAAAAGTTTTTTAACAAATAAAAAGCATCAAGCTTTTCAAACGCTAAACCATTTAAGCAATTTGCTTAGACAATATGAAAATAAGTTCACATCTGCTGAACTTACATTTTATATAAAAGGTGCCAGACAAAAATACGACAATATTATTCTAATAATCAACCATAAACTAGTTTATGCAAAAGAGTCTACTTTGTGCGTTAAAACAATAGCGTTAGCATTCATATTTTTTATAAAACTAAAGCGTAGACATTACAGAAACGTCATAATGGCTTCTTTGAAAGATATGATTATGACAGCTAGCCAAACGGTACCCGAATATGACGGTACCGGAGGAAAACTTAATAAAGTATTATCAGCACTCAGTGCACTAGCCCTGCTCGAAACCGACGTAAACCGCGCAGGAGCTATTGCTGTAATACAATCCAAATTGGATGGGACAGCACGAGCCGCAGTTGGCCAAAATCCCGCCAGTATTCAAGCCATCATCGACGCCTTGAAAGATAACTGCAAGGAGGAACAACCTCCAGAAGTTGCGCTAGCCAAACTTAATGCAACAAAACAAACAAAAGATTTAAACTCATTCACGGACCAAGTGGAAAAATTAGCCATTGATCTAGAAAAATCATACCTAAGCGAACAAATCCCAGCTGCTGCAGCTTCAAAATTGGCAACAAAAGCTGCTGTGAAAGCGCTTGCTGCCGGCGTAAAATGCAAAGAAAGTAGCTTAATTCTGAAAGCTAGTAACTTCGCAACACTTAACGAAGCGATCCAAAAGGTTACCGAAAACGAACCACAACAGAACGCTAATGAACCCACTTCTGCTAACGTGTTCTATTCTCGAGGTCATCCTCGGGACGGTAGAGGAAGACAAAATCGGCGCAGATTTATTAACGGCAACACAGGTCGACAATTTCAACTTTCAACAAAATCGCCAAAATTTCCAACAAAACCGCAGAAGTTTCCGCAATTGGCGCGGGTCCCCAAATATGTATCTGGCCCAAGAAATGACACCAGGTCAACCCCACTTACAACAAGCGCATCATGCACAGATGCCCCAAATGCAACAACATTACCAAACGCCCCCACAAATGCCGCAACAAAGCGCAAACCCTCCTTTTTTAGGGGTACCGCTAGGACAGCTTATGCAATAAACGTGGCCGCTACAAACTTTGTTTACCTTATGACCGATTTATCAGACTCACAGTGCACATTGATGATCGACTGTGGTTCTGACATCTCGATTATTAAAGCAAACAAAGTAAATTTAAACCGTACCGTATTTCCAAACGACACGTGTAATATAACAGGAATTGGACACACATCTGAAAAAACAATCGCAAGTACCTATTCCAACATATTGATAGACGGTAACAAACTCCCACAAAAATTACATATAGTGAAAAACGATTTCCCAATTCCGACTGACGGAATTCTTGGAAGAGACTTCTTCACCGCGTATAAATGCCAAATTAATTATGATAGTTGGATACTTCATATCGGAACAGCAAACGCCTCCCTGCCCATTGTCGATAACCTTCACGGAAAATGCATTATCCCGCCCCGTTGCGAAATAATAAAACAAGTAAGAATACCTACCATCCCGGAACCAATGGTAGCAGTTGCGCAGGAAATTACCCCCGGCATATTCTACGCCAACTTAATAATCGACAAAGACAACACCTATCTGAAATTTCTGAATACAACTGAATCTAATGCAGAACTAGAATCTTTAAAAAAATTTCAAAGTGTTTCCGATTCAAACAACCAAAATACGAAAGACAGGAACGAACAACTAAGGACTGTTCAATTTATAAAACGGACAACTTTACAAGGTTATTAAAAGAAGACGCGTAGTTCAAATTTAACCACCCTTGTTTCGTTGTTCAGTACGTCATCTTCCATTATAGTAATCATTTTTGAATCGAATAAAAATAGTTTTATTTTATAGAAAATCGGCCAGGTGTTAAATGAGGTGAATTTTTCGATTGCTGAAAATTGAAAATATATATAAAATTACTGTTTACATATGGTATATCGTTTTTAATACCAGAAAAGTATGTGCCATGCTGCAGCAGCATGGGTTATAAACATTCTGGCAGAATTTAAACTCAATTGGATAATTAAGTGTTGAGATATTAATGTCTCAAGTGAGATTCGATTTTTTGAATAAAATTCAATTGTAAAGCAAAAAGGGCATGAAAATATTAAATAATCATTTTTTTCATGCATCCAATCAAAATTGGGATAAATGTGGTTTTAAATGCAGAAAACTGCGTCTTAATAGCATTGCTGGTTTGATTACTGTGCGCCATTACATACACAGTAATCAAAACAGTTTCGTTCTCTGAAGGTTCTTCCAAATAACCATGCAACCTAATGCAAATTTTGCATAACAATGATGTTGGAAATAAAAACTTTGCACCCGATTATTATCAAATAAGGTGTACAATAACATAGGACCAACTTTGTTGAAAATAAATAATAACAAGATTCGCTAGAGTTGAAAATCTGCATCAATGGAGCAAAAAGTATAATTTTTTTGAATATGACCATCTTTATGGATGAAATTTTTGATGAAAAATGCAATTAAAAGTACATTTCTCTTCTGTATCATTTAGAGAGCAATATTCTACTGCTCTGGACAAATTTTTAGCCGAATCCGTGATGCTATTGCAACACAGCAGTGCTTCCCAAACTGTGCGCCGCGGCGCCCTGGTGCGCCGTGAACATTTCTCAGGTGCGCCGCAGGTTTTTGAGCCAAAACAAAAAGAACAAACTTTTATTATTCAAAACACGAAACATCTTTTATTCTATTTTTGTTTAGTAATAATTGTCGCCTCACACTCATGCCTTTTTATGAAGACTTCAAAAAAAAAATCACTCAAAGGGGTTTTTCCTCGGTCAAAATTAGTTATAAAAATTACTCCAAAATCTAGGGATGTTTCACGAATGTAATTTCTGATATCCTCATAAAACTTCGATTTTTTATATTTTCGAGGTTCTGCATGTTTTCGCTTAGATTCAGATTTTTTTTGGTCTTTTGATGATTTGATGATAGCTTAGTTTTCGATCAAGGGGAGCTGAGGTCCGGCTCGCAATACAAAGTAAATATTTCAAAAACCTTTTAGAATCATTGCTTCAATCTCCCCGTCATCATGCTGTCACAAACACTTCGTGATACCGTCTTTCGGGGTGACATTGGGCCTAGAGGGTGACATTGGTCCATCGATCCCACGGAATCAATATAAGTCAGAGAATCTGACGGTGGATGCTAAGTATCTTAGAATTTTGTATGCTAGTAGTTTGGGCACACAATATGCATTCTCGTCGTATTCTAAACGTGCGCAATAGTGGCCCAATGTCACCCCGCTTTGGCCCAATGACACCCCGCACGACGGTACATTTTTACCAACATCACTATCGTAAAACAATTCTGCGAAAAATTGTATGTCATTTTCGTGCTTGATTCTGAAAACATCTATTTTGAATTTCACTCTTCTTGCACGAAAACGGAAAAATGGCCTATCACCAGTGGCAGTGACCACAAATTCGATAAAATCAATATTTATATTTTTTTACAAAATTTGGCAAACATGTTCATTAGGGTGGCTCAAGCTTGTATGGCAAAACCACATGTCAAAAAGTTCGATGGGCCCCCTTCTCATTTCGTTCTATATGACGCCATGATGCTCTAGTCAAATTTTCTGCTAAATCCGTTAACATTAGGGTGGTGCTAAACTTGTTTGAAGTTTGTATGGACGTTTATATGGGAAAACATCGTTTTTTGCAGTTTTCTTCTGAGGGGTTCCAATTTCCCTTAAAACACGTAATCGATCCTATTGAAATATAGCCTGAGATATGCCGAAAAACTTTATCGAAGACTGCAACGTTATCAGACACTTGCGAAAAAAGCTATAGCCTAGACAATACGGGTCCATTCAATGAGATTTTATTGCTATTGTTATTCCTTTACATGTTAAATGTTAAACACCACCAGGTGGTCTGCGTGTAATATCTTTTCCTACAAGCTTCGGATGACTTTGCGGTCTTCGACAAAGTTTTTCAGCACATGTGAGGCTTTAGTTTAATACAATCGGTTATGTGTTTTAAGTTAAAATAGTGCCCCTCATGAGAAAAATGCTAAAAACGATGTTTTCCCATATAAACTCCCATACAAAATTCAAATGAGTTTAGCACCGCCCTAATGTTAACGGATTTAGCTGAAAATTTGACCAGAGCATCGTGGCGTCATATAGAACGAAATGAGAAGGGGGCCCATCGAACTTTTTGACATGTGGTATTTTGAGCCACGCTAATGTTCATTCAAGAAATTTTGAAGTTTTGCAATTGTCCAGAAATTTATTTATTTTTGAAGTTCTGTGAATCTTCAAGCATTTTTTCTTTCAATAATGAAATGCATTTTAAGAACCCAAGACCTAAGGGTAGACTTGGCGAGTTTTTGGACAGGCGAAGATAAGCAAAGAAATTCGACAACTCTGAAAATTTCGGCGTTGTTTTGATGCAGATATTTCATTACATAGAAGAATCATAGTTGGTATTAGATAAAACAACGTACTTGATTTGATATCCCAAATTCTTGCATTGAAGAACGCATGGTCCGGTCTGACTTAACGCCGTCAAAGTGTTGTGAAATCGAGGTCATAATGATGCAAGGTCTTTGAAAAAAGTTGTTGGTGCGCCGCGAATTTTTTGAAAATTTCAAAAGGCGCCGCGGTATCAAAAAGTTTGGGAACCTCTGCAACACAGGATTTAAATGAACATTTTTTTAATAATTTCTATGAAAACAAGGCAACTTGCTATATCAAGCTGGAGAATGCTTGGGACATTATTACTTACCAACTATTAAGCTTTACCTTTAATAGAATAGTATAAGATTCCTGTTGGGAACCACTGTACCTTCCTTTAATCTTCGATAGCTACCACCTTGTAGCTCTCCAACACTCGGTAGAAAATCCAATTTTCCGGGCGACGATAATTTCGTGGACTTCGGGCTACCTTCTCAGCCAAATAATAACACTCGCGATTTAACACTACATGAAACAGTTTATTGGACACCTAACAACACAACTTTATTAAAAACACTACGAACATTTTATTTCTTACATTCTAACATTTCTCTTAAGGCTAACACACAAAAACGAATTAAAATATTGCGCGCCGCAGGCTCCACGCACGGTCGGTGGTCTGTTGGAATCTGGCCCATATATTTCCTACTGATCATCATCTAACCCTAGCTCACTCCATGCGATGAATTTAGCAGTACCTAGATATTCTCCCATCTGCTCTGAGGATTCTCTCGTTAACGGCATCACAGATAATCACCACTGCAAAACCTAATGACAATATACATGGAGCACTGGTGATACAAGTCAATTTCTCTCGACGCTCTCATCACCGTCCACGTCTGACCTTCTGCCTTGAACCTCTTCAGCTGTATCCTTCCATCGCCCATCGACTCGACTGCTGCCACGGTACAATATTAGGTAGACAATAGATGTTTGTTGCATTTTCGTAGTAGGCCAACTGCAGTATCAAACACGGATACAGGGTTGAAGTCTGACAGGGGTTGATGTAAGTACCAGACATTCTCACCCACCCAGAAATACTCATTTCTGAAAAGAAAGAATCCTCTTCTGATTGGGAAAGGGAAATGGGAGGGTTTCGCAAACTATTTGTCTGACTGTTGATTCTGGTCATCCACGGGTATAGGCAGAAAGCAAAGTTTTTCAACTGCTCTTTTCATCAACCCGGTTGAGGTCCTTAAGGTAACAACGCGCACTATTCCATCATCTCCAGGATGTAGTTGTAGAATCCGACCCATTTTCCATTTCATCGGAGGTGAATTGTCATCTCGAATAACTACTAACTTGCCAACTTCCACTTTAATTGGCGGCTTCCAGCGCTTAGTTCGACCTTGTAACTGGCAGAGATATTCCCTTCGCCACCTCTTCCAGAAATCTTGCAATATTCGCTGTACCAACTGATATTGGGATAGACGATTTGTTGGAATTTCTCCAAGATCTGGTTCAGGTAGGGATTGTAAGGAGGAACCAACTAAAAAAATGGCCTGGTGTTAGAGGTTCAAGATCGTTTGGGTCGTCTGACATCGGGGTTAAAGGTCTCGAATTCAGGCAACCTTCAACTTGTATAAGGAGTGTGTTGAAATCCTCGGGCGAAAATGAAGTTTCTCCGACAATCTTCATCAGATGGTTCTTAGCCGAGCGGACAGCTGCCTCCCACAATCCTCCAAAGTGAGGTGCACTGGGCGGACTAAAGTGCCATTGTATGCCCTTTCCAGCGCATTCGTTCGTGACTATTACCCGATGCTCTGGATCTTTCAGCAGCCTTACGAAATCCTTCATCTTGTTCCTTGCTCCTACGAAATTCGTTCCGTTGTCGGAGTAAATATCACGGCATATACCTCTCCTAGCAATAAACCGATGCAGAGCTTGCAAGAATCGATCCGTACTTAGATCGGACACTAGTTCTAAATGAACCGCCTTTGTACAGAGACATATGAAAACCGATACATAGACCTTAACTGTAGGTCTTCTTGGAGCTGGTCTTACATGAAACGGCCCAAAATAATCTACGCCGGTCTGTGAAAATGGCCTAGATACGGTGACTCTTGGTGCAGGTAACTCTCCCATGAACTGCTGGATCGGTGAAGGTTTACTACGAAAGCATTTTAAGCAACGATGAACGATGTTCCTTGCAACGCTACGTCCACCCAACGGCCAAAAACGTAAACGGACAACTCCAAGTAGCAACTGCGGTCCAGCATGTAATAGTTGTAGATGGTAATGTTCCAAAATCATTCGGGTGAGCCTATGTCTAGCAGGCAGGATCATCGGATGTTTGACATCTTCTCGCTCAGCAGAATGACTTAGTCGTCCTCCAACTCGAATAATTTGATCCTCAGAAATATATGGATTGTACCATCGAAGTGGAGATCGTCGTAGTACGCTATCTCCTTTAGCAAGTGCTTTCCACTCTTCAGCAAAGGACTCCTGTTGGACACGTCGGACGATGGTAAACTCGGCATTCCTAAGTTCCTCTGTTGATAGGAACGCTGCAGGCCTCCTGTTCTGTGGTTCCGTTCGCAGAAGTTGTATCAGCCGCAGCCATATCGCAGTTTTCCGGATGAGATCTGAATAGGCCGAAAACTTCCCTAAATACCATTCGTTGAAGTCAATGCCCACTGATGCTGTACACATTGCCGTTCGTCGTTTTTCATTTTCGGCCTCTTCTGATGGTAACTCATTAGGAGAAATTGGCCAGCAGTCCTGATTTTTCTTCAACCAATTCGGTCCCTCCCACCAGAACGTGTTATTGACGATGTCTGCTGGGGATATTCCTCTGGAGATTAAATCTGCTGGATTCTCCTTTCCAGATACATGTCGCCATTGCAAGGATTCTGCGATAGCCTGAATTTTCGTTACCCGATTCGCAACGAACGTGGTCCACACATTCGGAGATGCTTGTATCCACCGTAGAACGCAAGTTGAATCGACCCAGAAATATGATCGAGCAGGAATCCTTAGAGAATCACGAACCTTCTGATACAATTGCGCTGTCAGCAACGCACCACACAGCTCTAACCTGGGTATGGACTGTGTCTTCAAGGGTGCCACCTTGGATTTAGAAGACAATAGACGGACTAGCAGTTTTCCTTCTGAATCTTGACTACGTATATAGATGCATCCGCCAAATGCCTTACTTGATGCGTCGGAAAAGCAATGAATTTCGATCACTGTTGCTTCAGGAACTACGACACAACGATCAATGCGAATGTTGTTCAAAAGATGAAGCTCCTCGTAGTATTTTCTCCAAAGCTCACCCACCGTCGAAGGAAGTGTTTGATCCCAGTCCAACGCTTGTCCTTCGTCATTCCGTGTTTTCCACAAAAGTTGCATAATGATCTTGGCTGTTGTTATTGTAGCACCGAGGAGTCCTAGGGGATCGAATAAACTGGCAATCACCGAAAGAACTTGTCGCTTTGTTGGTTGGTGAGTTGAATTCCAATCCGGAATGGTGAACTGAAACTTCAGTTGATCGGTGATAGGCAACCACGTCAGCCCCAGAGTTTTCACAGCTGGATCTCGGTCGAGTGTAATCCCTTCCGAAACTCGAATAGCCAGACAATCCTCAGAAACACCATCCAACACTTCCGGCAAGTTTGATACCCATTTCCGGAGTTTGAAACCTCCCTTCGATGTCATCTCGTCGAGTTGCTTGCATAACCCTTGTGCGGCTTCCATCGTATCCGCTCCGGTGATAACATCGTCCATATACGTATCCTCCTTGATTGCCCTTGCAGCCATTGGATACTGTGCTCCCTCGTCCTCTGCGAGTTGGTTTAACGTGCGTGTTGCCAGGTAAGGAGCCGGCTTTGTTCCGTATGTGACAGTATCAAGCTCGTACACATCTACGCAGTCTTCCGAATTGAAGCGCCACAAAATGCACTGGAGCGGCCTATCCTCCTGTAGTACGAAGATTTGCCGGAACATCTTCTCTACATCGGCCACTAACATGATTTGCCTTACGCGGCTCCGAAGCATGATCGATCGTAAGTCATCCTGCACAATTGGTCCAACCAGTAGAGCGTCGTTTAGCGAAACCCCGGACGACGTCTTGCACGACGCGTCAAATACCACTCGTACTTTGGTCCTTGTGCTCGCTTCCTTAATAACGGGATGATGCGGCAAGTAGCAACGTTTTGCTAGATCAGTTGTTCCTTCTACCTTTGTCATATGCCCCAATTGAACATATTCCGCCATGAACTGATGGTATTGTTCACGCAGATCAGCATCCCTCGCCAATCTACGTTCCGTGCCTAGAAACCTCCGGAATGCGATGTCCCGTGACTCGCCCAACTTCCAAATTATGTCCTCATCCTTAGGCAACGAAACAGAGTACCGACCATCGGATTCTCTGCGAACCGACTTCAGGAAGATGTCCTCACATTTCTTTTCTTCCGACGAAAGTACTTTGGAAACACCTATTTCTTCACTAGCCCAAAACCGCGAGACTAGTTCTTCCAATCCTTGTGTAGTTGCCGTACTACAATTGATACGAAGACCTTGAGAAGTGTTTGTCTGACCTCCACAGACTACCCAGCCGAACACAGATGCATTGAGTGTCGGCAGCTGATCTCCGAGGGGAATTCTTCGGCCAGATTCGAAGAAATCGAAAAAATGTTCGATGCCCAACACCATATCCACTGCACTTGGATTGAAGAAGGTGGGATCTGCCAGGTTGATCCCGTCAGGCACTGTCCAGCCTTGTGTATTCACCTTAGCCGTAGGTAAATTCACCGTAACCCTTGGTAGAACTAGGAATCTCATGTTCTGCGAGAAAGCCGAAACTCGTGAACGGACCATTGCTGTAATCTGATGTTTCACTTTCGTTGCTGTATGACCGATACCAAGCACCGATACATCCACCTTCGCTCGTTGTATCCTAAGACGTTGACTCAACCGTTCTGCGATAAAATTGCTCTCGGAGCCGGAATCCAACAGAGCACGAGCCGTGAATTGACTACCCTCGTCATCTTCCACGATAACGACCGCAGTAGCCAATAAAACCTTGGAGGAGAAATGTTGAGTAGTCCCAGAAACTATTGTTTCGGCGGCTGCCATGTTGACCACCTGGGAGGATGTTGAAGGAGTTGGTTCATCAGATTCCGTTTGTGGAGGAGGATTATTGTTCCCAACCGCAGCAGCGACCTTCGCTGCACCAGCCTTGTCCTGCTTGAAGCATACCAACGTATGGTGACGACCTTTGCAGGTACGGCAGAAATACTTCGATGGACAGTCCCTCGCTAGATGGCCCGATCTGAAGCAATTTCTGCACAGAGAGTTCGACCTCAGCACCGCTTCTCTTTCACGTACCGATAACCGTTGGAAGGAAGAACAGTGGTAGAGTTGATGGTTCTCCTTGCACATTGCACATCGTACTCCAGACGACTGCACAGAGCCGTAGCTGGCCTTCACAGCTGACGACTTCTGTCTTGATGGTTGTGGTTGAAAAGTCCTGGAATCCGTAGCCTTCGTTGGAAGTGACTCCAGAATCCGGATCCTACGGTGCAGGAAATCCGTGAGGTTCGCTAACGTATCATGATCGTTGGTAGAAGAATGTTCTTCCCACCCACGCCGAGTTACAGGATCCAATCGCGTTGAGAGTAGGGTGACGAGCAAAAGATCCTTATAATCCTCAGGTTTGATTACCTGGTCCAGGTTCTGCACGACTCTCTCGAAACCATCGATAAGAGAGTGTAGATCGGTCACCGATTCCTTGGACATGGTTGGCAAATTGAACAAAGCTTGAACCTGCCGCTTTTTCAATAGCTTGCTGTTGTCGTATCGCTTTAACAGCATGTCCCACGCGATCTGGTAATTTGTCCGTGTGATCTTCAAGGAATCAATAAGGCCTTTTGGTTCCCCTTGAAGACATCCCTTGAGATAGTGGAACTTCTCGACCTCTGGCAAGTCCGTTTTCCTGTGTATGAGTGAAGTGAACAAATCACGGAAGCTAATCCACTCATCGATATCCCCATTGAAAACCTGGAGCTTGATTTGGGGTAACCGCACATGATCGAGAGTACCGTGTCCTTGCACCAGCGTCTCGTTCGCTCGTACTGAATGATCAGCTTCTTCCGGTCCTTGCAGTTCCCTAATCTTATCCATCAAGAATGCCTTACAATGGTAATAACTATCGCTATATGCTAACCTAGTCTTGTCTATCGTTTCATCCTTGGCTTCAAAGTCGTCATGACCCTGAATGTCTACCAAAACTTCTGCATATCTTTCCCACATTTCATCGAGACTGTCCATGCGAATCTTGACCTGGCTGACAGTAGCGGTCGGCTGGTCAGCTTCCACAAATCTCCGGATGTCGTCCATGGATGTCTGGATGTTCTTGAGCTGCACCATCAACAGCTTGAGTGCTGGCTTCTTCTTGCGGGATGGCGCCATGGTATGTATACGTCACTCAAAACCGGCAAATAAAAATTGATGATGTAGAGATCCGAAACGTCCAAGGCTTCGACTGGCATATACTGTTGAAGCCTACCTGACAGAACAGGAAGTTGTACTACGATCCGCTACACTCATCCAGGGAGGTTGGAGAACCACTGTTGTGACGTCATACACCGTTTACTTCCATCCAATTCGAGTCCATTTGAATTCGGGAGAGAGGGAATAGAACCAACTGTAGTATCCAAAATGTGGCTTCGGTGGACATATACTGTTGTAGCTCACCTTGAGGATGGACAACAGCAGCAGCCTCGATTGCAAATCTTGTTGTTCCCGCACACGAAAACCAATTTCCGTACAGTCAGCTCGTCAGACAATTTTAGTTCAGGTTGGGATCCAAAGAAGAGGGAGGAGTGCATGTAGTATTCAAGTATAAAGCTTCGGCAGAACATATACTGTTCAAACTAACCCGTGCAACCAGTAACTGCACCAATCCATATCCAAAACGACCAGAAAATCCGTCCAAAAATATCCAAATGTTGCGGCAGAATGAGACAATTGTTCTGATAACGAACAGATTTGCTCAGGGATTGCGTGGCAAATGAAGAGGATTCAAAATTTCATTTAAAATGCGTGTATTATCTGAAACCTGCTTCGGGGACATATACGTTCTTGGCACTCACCACACAAAACAGCAATCCATACAGCCTCTTCATGTCACGCATCGAACCGCTTCCTCGCAGATGATCTTGTTGCTTCGTCACAAATCGCTTCCTCGCTCATTCGGGTTGATAGGCTCGGAGGGATGTCAGCCCTAATACAACTCGCACTCGCCTCAGAAATGCTGGCCGGAATGGTGAAGTAACATCGTCTTCAAGAAATGGCCTTTCCGTCTCGATCGAATGGGGAATCCAGAGAAGAACGACGAATATGGTGTTAGAATCGCAAAATCACTAGCTACGACCGGACATACACTGATCTAAAGTATATTTACCTGGAAAAGTAAATCCGATGCTGGATCAGTTGTCCACGCTAGCTGTAGATCACGGTCTCCTTTGAATAGTTGATGGGTTGATATCACGGTAGAATCCAGATTCCGACGTCCAATAGCCCTGGCATGCGAGCGCAGAATACCTCGTCCAAGAAGTCCAGTTGAGATTACGAAACAAATTTCCAAAAGGTTGTGTGTTAGGATGGCGTATTTTCCTAGCTTCGAATGGACATATAGGTCTTTGTTCCAACTCACCTATGGAAACAATCCAGTTGATGGATGCCCAAACGAAGCCACAGTGTCCATTATCCTCCAATGTCCTTTTGTGCGGTAATGTAGTGATGGCGCGATGTGTTTTATCTCCAGGTGTGATGGCTGCACAATGATTGTTCAGGGAGAACTATGGCGAGTCCACTTTCATCCCCGTTCGATGGCGCTGACCTCAGGTCTATTGCACGCGACCAGCTCTCGGTCAATCCAAATTCGTCCTTTCCAAATCCTCACCGGGGTCCAACCATCCGGCTCGAAGGACCAAAATGTTGGGAACCACTGTACCTTCCTTTAATCTTCGATAGCTACCACCTTGTAGCTCTCCAACACTCGGTAGAAAATCCAATTTTCCGGGCGACGATAATTTCGTGGACTTCGGGCTACCTTCTCAGCCAAATAATAACACTCGCGATTTAACACTACATGAAACAGTTTATTGGACACCTAACAACACAACTTTATTAAAAACACTACGAACATTTTATTTCTTACATTCTAACATTTCTCTTAAGGCTAACACACAAAAACGAATTAAAATATTGCGCGCCGCAGGCTCCACGCACGGTCGGTGGTCTGTTGGAATCTGGCCCATATATTTCCTACTGATCATCATCTAACCCTAGCTCACTCCATGCGATGAATTTAGCAGTACCTAGATATTCTCCCATCTGCTCTGAGGATTCTCTCGTTAACGGCATCACAGATAATCACCACTGCAAAACCTAATGACAATATACATGGAGCACTGGTGATACAAGTCAATTTCTCTCGACGCTCTCATCACCGTCCACGTCTGACCTTCTGCCTTGAACCTCTTCAGCTGTATCCTTCCATCGCCCATCGACTCGACTGCTGCCACGGTACAATATTAGGTAGACAATAGATGTTTGTTGCATTTTCGTAGTAGGCCAACTGCAGTATCAAACACGGATACAGGGTTGAAGTCTGACAGGGGTTGATGTAAGTACCAGACAATTCCAATAAATTAAAAACTTCATGAAAATATGCATGTTAAGTATGTGGGAAATTATGTCGAATTTTGAGAAATGGGTTTTTATTGATGTTTTACGAAAATCGCTTCAGTTACACAATAAAGAACATTTTGCTTAATGTTATATTTTTCCCACATTTGAGTATAGCTATAAAAAGTTATGCAAAAAACTGATAATGATTTTATTGAAAAATAAAAAAGATATCGTACAAGCAAGTTGTCCGTTTTATAAATTGAACAGTCCTTACTATCCGAACTCAACATACAGCATCCTGACCCGATAGTCAAAAGTAATCTCGAACATTTGTGCACTGAATTCAGCGACATATTCTCACTGAACAACGACATGCTTACATGCAACAACTTTTACGAACAGCAAATCTTTCTGGAAAATCTCTTTTCAATTCACCCGTCCTTCTTGTTCCAAAGAAGGCATCTAATAACCAAAACAACTGGCGATTAGTTGTCGACTTTAGACAACTAAATAAGAACATCATGGCCGATAAATTTCCGCTCCCAAGGATTGACGATATTCTTGACCAACTGGGGAGAGCGAGATATTTCTCCACGCTCGATCTACGGGCTGGATTTCATCAAATCCCAATAGAGGAAGAGTGCAAGAAATATACAGCTTTTTCGACAGACACCGGTCATTATGAATTCAACCGCTTGCCATTTGGACTGAACGTGAGTCCAAATAGTTTTCAGCGGATGATGACGATTGCACTGAGTGGTCTTTCACCCGAATGTGCATTCCTGTACATCGACGACGTCATAGTAACAGGTTGCTCCATTAAACACCACCTGGCTAATCTGAAAAAAGTATTTCAACGAATGAGAGATTTCAACCTTAAACTAAACCCAAGCAAATGTAACTTTTTCAAAAGCGAGGTTACATTTTTAGGGCACCATATATCTGCTAACGGTATCCAACAAGACCCTTCAAAATGCTCAATAATCTTCAACTATCCGGTCCCTAAGAACGCAGATGAAACACGTCGATTCGTTGCTCTGTGCAATTATTATCGGCGATTTATTCCCAATTTCGCGTCAATAGCAAACCCACTGAACAAGCTTCTGAGTGATGTACTGAAACGACAATTAACTTCACCACGTATTCTCCAATTTCCCGATTATCGAAAAACATTTATCCTAACCACGGATGCGTCAAAAGTTGCCTGTGGCGCGGTATTAGCCCAACTCCATGGAGATCGTGAGCTACCAGTCGCATATGCGAGTAGAGCATTCACGAGAGGCGAAGCTAACAAATCTACCATCGAGCAGAGTACATCAAAGGTACAACGAATGCAATCGCTGACGCACTATCTAGAATAGAAGTAGATATAGAATCTCTTAAAAGTATGTATATTATAACGAGATCAATGTCCAAACGGCAACAAAAGCAAAGAGATACAAGCGTTCCAACCCAAGAGCCTGATCAACTCAACGTGATTGAAACGTTTGGCATCGAAAATGCTTTTGGACTGCACAAACTATCGTTTATTTCAAATAATAGTTCAAATAATAACCTATCAATGATACTGTTTAAGAAGAATTATTCTAAAGGATACATGCTAGCATCGAATTTAAATTTTAGTTCTCCGAGGAATAGAAAAGTTGCACTAGAGCAAATTTTCAATATACTTGATAAACGGGATCCCAAGAATAATGAAAGTGGAATACACTTTCCAACGCGCATTGCTATAGCAAAAGATGATATACTATTTAAATACGTCGACGTTAACAATTTTAAAGAAATGGGTAATCACATTCTTAGGAATGTTACCTTAATACTATTCGAAAACCCAAGGTTAATATCAAATAGTAATGACATAATGAATCTTATCAAATTGTACCACGACTCACCCGTCGGTGGTCATATAGGTATAAACAAGATGTACAAAAAACTTAAAGCATCTTACACTAAATTCTGTTTTTACGCGATTTTTTGTTCCGCGTAAAAAAAATCGTGTAAAAAAAGTTTTCAAAACTTTTTTTATCGGATCATCTTAAAATTTTGACAGGGTATCAAGGATGATAAGAGAGATCTCTGATAGAAATTTGAGCCCTATCGGAAGTAAATTGCGACCAGGAGAGAAGAATCTTTCCAAAAACACATCGCGTAATTTCGAGAAAATCGTGTAAAAAAATCGTGTAAAATAAAACCGCGTAAAAAAAGATCGTGTAAAAAAAGAATTTAGTGTATACCTGGACTAACATGAAAAAAAGTATTTCGGATTACGTTAACGCATGCATGCACTGTAAACTTAACAAACATTTCATACCGCTCAAAACTAAATCTGTTATAACAACAACCCCTGTAAAACCATTCGATGTTGTATCAATCGATACAATAGGACCATTTACGCTAACAGAGCATGGAAATCGCTACGCGATAACCCTACAATGCGACTTTTCAAAATACGTATTGGCTCTGCCTATACCAGACAAATCCGCACAAACCATAGCTAAGGCTCTAATTGAAAAATGCATCTTACCATTTGGCCCCATGAAAAATATTAAAACAGACCAAGGAACCGAGTATAAAGGTGTCTTTGATGAAGTGTGCAATTCTCTCAAAATTAATCATATATGTTCTACGGCGTATCCCCCCCAGACCATCGGTGCTCTTGAAAGAAACCACAGATGTTTAAATAAATATTTGCGAATCTTTTCAAACGAGCGGAGAGATGACTGGGATTCTTGGCTTCCATTTTACTGCTTCTGCTATAACACCACACCAAACTTGAGTCATGGCTTTACACCTTTTGAACTACTATTTGGAAGACCGGCGAATAAATTCGATTTCTATGATAAAAATAACATAATACCTGATCCATTATACAATGTTGATTCCTATGCAAAAGAGCTTAAATTCAGATTTCAAGTAATTCACGAAAGAGTCTTGAACACAATAAAAAGTGAAAAGGTCAAACGAACCGAAAGAGCCAATGCAAATATATTAGTCACCCCATTGAGAATAGGCGACAATGTCTACCTTAAAATAGAAAACAGAAATAAACTAGACTCTACCAATAATGGCCCGTATAAAGTAATTGAACTTTCAGAACCAAACGCTACAATTGCAAACAATCAAAACAAGAAAATGAAAGTACATATATCTAGATTAATAAAATAGTAATTTCATTCAAATCAATGCCTCCAGCATTTTTGTTGAGGAGGAAGGAAGTATCGTACAAAAATGTGAAAGTAATATTTGGTAAAAATATAGTATTTACGATTATAAACTAATCGATTTTCTTTAGGGATAAAGTGTGATGGATTCGGTTACACCGCGCATGTAACCCGAAATGCAATACGTGTGCATCGTTCCTACCTTCCCGTGGGAATCATGCGATCTCAGCATTTTTATATATGCGCAGTGTCTCGGACCTTTGCGCGTACATACATAAGAATAAGATAGTTTGAAATACAATAAAACAGTCTGAACCAACCTACCGAGCGAGTCAGTCATATCTAAGCCAATGATGACATCCGTCATAACATTACACCTACAATTCCTTTAAAATTTGATATATCAATCCCACTAAAAATCAGGGATAATCCAAGACACTTCTCTAGCAATACTTTCATACATTGCTACAAAATTTTGAATCGAAGTTTTGCAAAAACATACTTTAGAAATCGCTTGGAAAATTGTTAAAGAATATTTCTCAGAACTTCGCTAGAAATTTTTCGAGCTCGATTAGCAATAGCACCTGCAATTATTTTTGGAAATTCACTTTCCGTTAGATTTTTCTCTCTTTCTTCCCTGTAGCTGTCTAGAAAAGAATTTTCTCAACATTCTGTTTAGAATTCTATCAGACGTTCCTCCAGGACTTCAATTGGAAGTTCCTCTATCAATCTTTGCAAAATAATTTTCCATAAAATGACTGCAAATATGTCTGAAAGAAAATGTAAGCAGGTTTTCATGGCACGTCTTCAAAGGTTTCCTAGGAAATTCTGAAACATACATCAAAGAGTTCTCAGTTCACTTTTGGTTAATTTTTATTGATTCAGGACAGCGTTACTGCCGTACTTCTGTGTCCCGATTATTGCGGATACAGGCTTCAATATAGGCGTAATATAGTCCGGATTAAACGGACGATAAAAAGCCCGGATAGTTATATAAATAAAAAAAAATCAGGATGTAAATAAATGTGGAATAATCAAGCTACAGATAATCTGGCCCAGTTATGTGAATTACCGAATAATGAATAAATATTTTTCAATAAGGAAGCAATAGCATAAAGCGTTTGGACAAATATTTGAAGAGCTAAGCCAACGGCGAAAGGCCAAAAGATTGAAACGACGGAAGGTGAAAACAAATTCTTTGAAAAAAAAAAAACGCGTGAAACGCGAGACGAAAACAAATTCTTTTGGAAGAGTCGGAGTTTGTTATACGCGGTGGCCCAAGGTCCATGACATGGTACGGCTATACGCTTGGTGACGCTAACCGAACGTCCACGAGGCTCCACAAAACTAAAATGAAGACAGTGTAGATCAAGAGCGTTGTAGAGGAAAAGAACGTAAAAATCAAATATAATCTAACATACATTTTTCTTTCGCAGGATCTCCATCGCACCGGATCCAGCCTATGTTCTGGCCCTTCGGGAACAATCAACCAAGCCAAACTGAAACGAGTTTTACTGGGATATTCTCGGTTCAATCCAGAAGTCGGCTACTGCCAGGGTTTCAACATGTTGGGCGCACTAATATTGCAGGTTATGGACAAAAACGAAGCCGATTCTATCAAAGTGATGATATTGTTGATAGAAGGTCTCCTCCCGGCAGGATACTTCTGTGGCTCGTTAGGAGGGCTGCAGGCGGACATGGCAGTGTTTCGGGATCTCCTAGGTACACGCTTACCAAAGCTAGCGCGTCACCTGCAGAAACTGCAGGGCCCTGAAGGGGCTTTCGAACCACCACTGACAAATGTCTTCACAATGCAATGGTTCCTTACGCTGTTTTGCACTTGCTTGCCAATCAACTCTGTTCTGCGAATCTGGGATCTGATACTGATTGAGGGCAGTGATGTCCTGTTACGAACGGCGTTGGCTATTTGGGGCTTACTAGAAAGGTAAATAGTTGTGTAACCTTACGAAGTGAATAAGGAAGAGCTATTTCAGCAGGGGACCAATGGCACGCGTCCATATATATAATTATAACCTACTAGCTGTCCCGGCAAACTTTGTCTTGCCAAGCTGCGATGGTTTGACAATTGTTGAGGTCATCGCAGCAACGCACTCTAGATTGATTAAATGTTGATCACGCTAATTTAGTTCCCGGCTCATCAAAAATCAGTATTTAAACAATTTTCATACTTTTTAAAAAGATTTTCGTAACTTTTTCTGCATATAAACACAGCCACCATGAATACGAATCGAACCATGCAAGAGTCATGCTGATCGGCCCACCCGTTCGTGAGTTTTGTTGCCTCAAAGAAACTTCAAACTCATTTTTATATATATAGATTTGTTTACAACGGTACAACTTAAAATTTCGTCTCACAATATTAGTTATAATAAAATACAATCATGTGTAAAACGTGAAGCGAAGCTGGTGTGATGTTTAAAATATGAGTTTATCACGCCGAGGACCTGGAAATCCATTCTCGACAAGGGAAGTAAAGCGTGGGTCCCGAGATGAACTAGCCTAGGATTCAAAATCTCGTTAACACAGAAAAAAAAATCATGTATAAAAATATGGTTTTCCGTCAATGATTAGATTGTATCTAAATCTGTTGACGTGTAAGACAATGGAAAGATGATAAGTACTTCAAAGAACATTCAAACGTTAATCAAACGAAATGTCAGTAACTACGTTATAAACGACTGTGTTAGTACGGTAAAACCTAGGAGTAAACTAATAACTACTCTGGCTCATGTAGGAGATCCTGCAATCTGTACAATCACCTGGCGAATACGTCCATCTTTGCCTTTCATAACGAATAGAACCCGACATCTAGTCCACCCATTATGCTGGCTCTTATTCACAGTAGACACTTAGTCATTTACTTCAAGCCATTTAGTCTATAGTCAAACCATGGTCTAACAAACTATTAGTTTCTCGATGAGTTTTTTGAATTTTCCATTACTCTGTGATAGAATCGTCATTTCATCTAGGGAAGCTGCAATTTGCACAATATGGAAAAGATTATGTCCACCTTTTGCGACTTTGTCTTCCCCAAGGACGGCCTTGTTCCAATCCCGTCCCTTCCTCCTACTTTGTATCTTTCTCTATTCTTTCTCCCTTCTCAACATATACAATTGAACTCATGTATATTAACATGCTCAAAGCCATCGCTTGAACACAAACGGGTTGAAAAAGTCGTTTCCCTTCATTCCAATTTTCACAGAACAGTGACAATCTATCATATAATGCCTATGAGTTATGCAATCGAGCGAACTGTGCCGCATTATGTTCACACTAATCTTTCACATTACGCCTGGCATTCACGCACCAATGTGTGAACCCTCTGCCAACCACATTCCACCAACACTCCGACATCCGCATGAATTTGCGCAGTCTTGATTAAATTCGATTTCAAATTTTGATTTCGTTTTGCTGTCACTTCAAACTAATATAAATATCAAACTTTCATGTTGTTTCAAAATTTCTAGGCAACCTTGTGAAATAACTCTAAAAATTTACCATTAGTGCATTTTTTCAAATTGCTGTTATGGGAACATTTTTCGAAAGCACGTCATCTATAGAAATCGTGCCTCTATGGGCTCCAGTAGAAGCTGCAGTCTTAAAAGATTCGCTCCCGCACCAAATTCACCATGTACAAAACGCTTATAACACCGGTGGTTCTCTACGGACACGAGACGTGGACCATGCTTGAACAAGACCTGCAAGCAAATGAATGAACACATGCTATAAAACTTTAATAAATGAATTACCTATATTGGTTCACGGCTGAAATAGTTTCCTTCTTCTTCTTCTTCTTTATGGCTCTACGTCCCCACTGGGACTTGGCCTGCCTCGCTTCAACTTAGTGTTCTTTAAACACTTCCACAGTTATTAATTTAAGGGCATTCTTTGCCTGCCATTGCATGTATTTGTATATTGCGAGGCAAGTACAATGATACACTATGCCCAGGAAGTCGAAAAAATTCTCCCGACTAGAACGGTAATCGAGCCCGCCGTCTCCGGATTTGCGATCCATAGCCTTAACCATTAGGCTAACTGGAGAGGAAATAGTTTCCTTTCTATTGTGGAACGTTCTGAATGTTTCGTTTTAAGAATAATACAAATGAGTCAAAATGTATTCGTTAATAAGAACGTGATATTTCTCTATATTTCAAAATAGCCGAATATTACTAACAAAAACTGCTGACGATTTCTACTGCAAAATGGGAGCACTATCATCCGAACTAGTTAATGGAAATTTGATCGACTGCAACGGCCTAATACAGCGAATAGTAGACATCGGTCCGATTCAGGATTTACAAAAATTACGAGACAAACATCTCAACAATATCTCCCAGTTGAAAGACTCCTCCAATCTCAGGTATGTTACTTATATCAGGTTGATTGACCACCAACTCGCTAAATTGTCCATCTCCATTCCAGAATTTTTTACTCTGACGATGAGGGTGAATCTGATGAGGACTCTCGCCTGGCTGTTACTGCTACTGCGTGGGGCTTAAGATCTGGTAGACGAGCCTCACTAGGAATACCATCGAATTTGAGAGGTGCCAGTGAAGGAAAGGAAAAAATCAACCTTGACATTTCACTGCTGAAGAAGCAATACGACAAACTGAGAGAACGACAACGACAAGCACATATCATCTTGTCGGCGGCCGTGGCAAGACAACCGGCGTCAGGTTCTCCAAACAGCAATTCATTACAGGTCAATCAACTACTGGTTGGAAAAAGTGCCATTCTTAGTAATAAAGGAAAGCGACTTGGGCCACCACAAGGCGCAGTGCCCCCCATACGAATGCAAAAAACTGGCAAATCCTCAAAAGGTGCTCCAAAGTCACCCAAGCCAACCGAAACCCTTCACTGGAAAGATATGGACGAAAAACAGCGAAGGGGAAGCTTGAAGTGGAAGGATACGATCAAGGATAGCAAGCCGCCACTTGTAAAAGATGATTCGGATATTCTGAAACCGTAAGTCAAAGGGGCTGTCCATAAACCACGTGGTCATGAAGGGGGGGGGTACGGCCTATGATCATTTTGTATGGACAAATAAAATTTTTTGTATGGACTAATGACCACGCGGGGGGGGGGGGGGGTTGAAAAGTCCCAAAAAAATGACCACGTGGTTTATGGACAGCCCCAAAGTATCAGCATAGCATACGAGTCTTCATACTTAACCAAATTTGTTCAATTTCAGGGATTCCCCAAAGCTCAAGAAATCATCCAGTGCATCATCAGCCATCAGCAACCTGTCAGAGACTGGATCTTCGTCTGTCGGAGCAAAACGACGCAGTGAATCCTCCTCATACAGTGAAGAATCTGATGCTGACTCGAGCACCAGTACATCACTTTGTGACGATGATAATCAACTGCTCAGTGCATCTTCTCTGGAGGCTTCACCAATGAAACGACGCCTAACGCCTGACAGTATCAAAGAAGTGCCTGACGAAGAACATTTGGTTGTGATTTCTGATGATGCTCACCATACGGAGTTCCCGGTTCTAGTCGATTTGCCACGCATCGAAGCTACTCTACCGGATATTGCTGAGGAGAGTCATTCTGAGACACAAAGCAGCTCAAACGAAATTAAACCCTCAATTAGTACACTAGATAGCCAAATTAAGGAATTAAAGGATCGTCCAGAGATATTAAAACGCGAGCAAGAGCTAGATCTTAGTTATGGAGAGAATAGATCTCTGTCAATTGCTATTACCAGTACTAGTCAACTGTCTCCAATTCCCGATATCACTCACTACATAAGCATTTCGACCATTAGTCCTTTGAGAACTCCATCCTCTATAATGGACTACTCAGACTACCTTAACAATATACCTAGCGATAATACAATAACCGGTGATATCGTGGGAGCAGACTCCAAAAATGACGAATCATTCAATGTAGATGAGAAAGGAGTGACTAATCAATTATTTGAAAGAATTAATGCAGCGGAAAGGCCTAACCAATTGGACTTGAACGTTATTAAGGAGCGTAAAGTTAGCGAATCTTTAGTTAATACTACGGAAAGTGTGCTGGACCACAGTGACGCTACGTCAAAACTAGACAATTATAGCTTTACAAATGTTTCCAATCGATCTTCAATGTCTTCATCGTTCGTATTAGAGTTACCCGTAAGAAGTAGTTTTCAACATGATTCACCACTATTACCACCAAACACCGATCTCTCGATAATTCCCTCGGAAAAGTCCCCAATAATTCATAAACCACCTAAATATCAAATTGCAGATACTATCACTCCATCTCCAAAAGAATCCCCAGAAGAAGTAGACAAATATCTTGCCAGTCGTATAAAGTTCTTGAAGGAGAAATCTTTTTCCATGGATGATCCAATCAAGGGAGATGACGTGTATCTTGAAGACATCTCAAAGCGGTCAGCTTCGGAAGGCCTCGTATCAGCTGAAATCAACTGCTACAAAAGCAACAAAATGTCGGAGATTATAAAAGAAAACTCACTTATTTTAGGGCGCATTATCAGGAAATCCAACCAAATGGAAGACAGTCAAACAGAAGACACGTTACAGCTGAAAGACAAACCTGTTGAAAGTTGTAATGAATCTCCAAGCCCACAAGACGATGACGAGACCATTGATCCCAATTTGGCTCAAGAAGTTAATGAATTATTAGAGAAAATAAAAGCTAAAACAAATCCAGAGCTGTGCGTGGCCATGGAAAATGAAGAAATTAAGCATTCCACAAATACTTATCTGGTCGACTCTTCTGAACTTCCGATAAACTGTTCAAGTGATGCGATCACAAAATCTGAAGATACGAATTTATGCCATAAAGATGAACAGAATACCATGGACCTAACACTTGCTAAACTAAATAGCATTCCATCCGGGGATGTTGATCCCGAAATGGAATCTAAAAACTCAAGAGCAATATCAAAAACCGATCTCGTAATCAAACGCACAGAAGAGCAGCTGGCCCGTTTCAAAGAACCGGAGCCCACGTTTTATGTTAGAAAAGACAACTTCAGAGAGATTATTACTCCCGAGGAAGAGAAAAATTCATCTGCTACTAAAATACCGGAAGAAGTTACCCATAGCTCAACGGTCCATGTACCGAACACAATTACCCCAGATAAAATGGAATCCAAACAACAAAACGCAGAAACACAAAACCAAATACAGGTGAACATCGACGTCAGAGAACGATCCAAATCGCCTGAAGAGTTACTCATGCCAATGGCAAACGTCGAGTCTCTCTCGCCATCCAAAACAGATGAGTTGATCAAGAAAACAGAGGAACAACTAGCAAGATTCCGAACCGACAGAAATGTTTTAGAGAAACTTGAAAAACGCCTGTCACTAATAGATTTTAAGCTAGAAGATGTACCTAACACAGTAGCAATGGAGAGAAAACCTCCTACTAAAGCTGAGGAAGTTATAAAAAAATCAGAGGAACAAATCTCTCGCATAAAAAATGAGATACCATTCATAGCAAAAAAGTCTCCGACTAGAATAGCAGTGGATGATTCGTTGATCCCAGAAACCAAATCTGTCATATGTTCGTCAAAGACTGAGGAAATCATAAAGAAGACCGACGAGCAGTTAGCAAGGTTCAAAGCAGCAGCCGAAAGCAACGCTGAAAAGCGGAAGAGTCGTCACGAGATTGATGAGTTATTGCAACAGAAGTTCGAGTCTCCTTTGTCTAGCAGCCATTCGCAAGACAGCATCAAATTTGATGATATTTCAATACGTGATTCGGAAGAGGCAGTCATCATTAAACATGCTCAGGCCGAAATTTTGAAAACCATCAAGATTCCAGAGGAGGTGAAAAGTTCCAAAACAGACGAAATTATTCGGAGAATTGAAGATGGAAAGCTTAAGCTTGGAGATGACTACATTACTACGATAAAAACAATCGATTATCTTAAGCAGTCAAATGCCAATTTATCGGCTACATTATCCTCAATTGAAAGCTCTATCAAAGCTATTGATGGACTCTGTGATCACGACTCGGACATTCAGTCCAATCGAATTAACGATACTATCGACAATCTAGAAAAGTCCTTGAAACAATTCGATAACATAAGTTCCGAACCCCCGCTTGTAATGGTCCACGATTACTCGACCAGTCCGCATGAAAGCCGTTGTAGACCAGCTGCAACTAACAGACCAAGCAGGCCTCGTAAACGAAAAGAGTATTCTCCAAGGCGGAAAAAGGAGAAAGACCGTGATGGAAAGCCTCATAGCGCGTACCGAAAGGAGCCCGAATATTGCGAATATTCTTCAGATAACCAATCGGCAGATCGAGAGTCACCCAAGACCTACACTTATCATTCGTACTACAGCACTTCACCCCCAACCACACCCAGAGGCGTATCCCCAGTTAAAAAAGAGTCTGAACCCGCGGAAGTTATGCGGCCATCATCATTTAAAAGTATATCGCATGATCGATACCTTCTACAGCGGGATACACAACTGATAAAATTCGACAAATCTCCATCGTCGCCAATCATCAACAAATCATATCTGGAGTCACTGAAACCCGCGACTCCAATCGCTTCGGGACGTACCACGCGATCAGCTGAAAACTCTCCACCCTTCCATCAGCAACAGCCACAGCCTGCTTTTCCTGCAATTGCTCCTCATCACCAAGTAGGCGTGTCCCATGTAAGTTCCCTGTTGAGGCATCAAATCGGACACGACGGAGAGAACTCCCACATTAAAAGTTGCGAAAACCTCCTCATGCGATTCGACTACAAAAATATATCGGCCATTGCTGCCAGTTTTCCGGTGTCCAGTGGTGCCCTTTCCCCGTCGCCAACGAAATTCCGTAGTTTGGACTTTAAGCACGATGCTGCGCTGAATTTCAGTCTAACCTCGTCGCCAAATAAAACATTGAACTAGACTAAACGTATCGTGTGTAGGCCAGTTGAATGTAGTGTAAAAAACTGTTTCCTCTGTGATATAAGACTAGCTATTAGAATTTACGTGCCGCATGGAGTTTTAATCTTACAAATTCGGTTACAACTGGACGAAGATAGGATAACTTGACGGTTTAAATCTTAGTGACAGGCTCAGCAGTTGATTTAAATGGTTATTGATGATTAACTGCAAACAGCCAACCCATTCGACGATTTCCAAACAAGTTTTCTCAAATATTTTCTTCTTTTGGGTTCTTACCGGTATACCGCGGTGCTCCAATCTCGCCTTTGAGGATAAAAGTGTGTGATTTCTTTAGCTGTATCGTGTCTTGCTTTTCTAGAGAACTGCTTGAAATGTAGTCATAAAGTTTAAAGGTTGCACTATGGGGTATTCCCATACAAGCAGGCGAACAAAAATATTTTTATCATATTTTCGAGGATTTGTTAGTTTTCTGTAGTCGGTTCGGCCAAAAGGTTTTGTTAATGAACATTTTTAAACATCTCGATTGAATTTGTTTGGATTTGTTTTAAAAATGAAAAGGAATGTTTAAAATGTTGTGGATTTACTTCGAAATAGAGTTCCAAGAGAATTTACTTAGACTGTTTGAGAATCATCGTTTAATCTCAAGGGGCGTTCCCATGCAAGAAAAGAACGCTGAATCTCCCAAGACTGCAATTCACCGCAACATTGTGCAATGAAAACTTGACCATGATGAAATTTGAATTTCATATCTTTTTCAACTTTTTCTTCGTATTTTGCCGCTTTCCTTACAATTGTTTAACTATTTCACAAAACCACCGGCCGCGTAAATGAAAACTGCGTAAAAAAGACCTGACTGTAGGATGGAAATGGGAGCGTGAGATTTCTGATGGCACACATACCCTACTTTCTGAAGCATTTGATTTTTGGTGAGGTGTTTTTTTTTCAGCCATTATTTAACAGGATAGACGCTGTTTCAAGCGCATCTTTCAACAGCCGTTTATTCAATTGCTGAGCTCTGTTAATTTAATCTAAAACATCATTTTAAGGAAAACATAATCCACACTTGAATCGTTAGTACATTAAATAGATTGATCATCTTATGAATACATGATAAATCAAGCCACTTTGTGTAACAAGCGTGAAGATATACCATTCACCTATTGCAACATGGTGGGACGATACATACAGAATTGTAGATATGACACTCGTAACCTATAACAACTTGTGACGCAGAGATTTCAAAACGATTGTTTACTATTGCCGCGAACATGACAACAGCTTTACCGTTACTTCATTTTCCCCTAATACAGAACAAAGAGTCGTGTAGCATTTGTAACAATACAAACTTACATTAATGAGGAACGAATTTAAGGTATTTATTGTGCAAATGTGCATTATATATGGCATTGTGTTAAGAAAAATAGTTACATCTGTATTGTTCACATTTATTGCAAATTAAGAATGTTTCGTAAGTGATTATGTTTTGTAATTGAACACTGAAATCGAAAATGGCTGCGTATGAGACGCAAATGTACTTAAATTTGTGTGTTATTAATTTCCATCCGAAAGCTTCCTTCTTAAAATATTTACACTGGGATATCCTCCATTTAGGTAGAATCGATTTACAGCGAGGGGAGTTAAGGAAAGTTAAGGGCGTGTTCAATTGTGAAAGATGAGGGGGTTTGTGACTATTTAGGAGTAAAAAAAAACTTTCTTGATCATTAGTCATGCGACCTCTTGCTGTATTATGAATAAAGTTTATATTCACATATGTACATACGTCTATGTTTATCTAGCTATGAGCTTAATGACTGTTCAAGAGTATCCGAGAACTCTCTGCAGTATGGGCCTTCGGATCTACAAGCGTACTCATTGATCTGTTGGATCATTATGAATGAAACTCATGCTTACACTATGTAATGTCTCTATCCGTCAAATGATGAGTTTAATGTGTGTTTGAGGATTTCCAAGAACTCCTTGGAAAACTCTACAATCATAGCTAGCTGTCTCTAACAGCTTTATGATAATACTCATACTCACACAGCCTCAGGAAGGTACAATCTATCCAGTGTCAAGTTTAATGATTCATTAAGGGTCTCCAAGAACTCCCTTTAGTAAAGGTCACCGAATCTACAAGCATAGTCAGTCTGAAACTTCTTCAAGCGGTTTTGAAAACCCCTGAAACGCCTTGAAACACCTCTCGAACCACCTGAAAGCACTTAAAATACAACTGAAAGCCTGGGAAGCCTTCTCCAGGAACGACCTCTGAAACATCTTGAAACGCCTTTGATACCTCCTCAAAACCTCTCCTGAAGCTTACCTGAAAACCCTTAAAAACACCAGGTACCCCTCTGAAATTTGCTGAAATAACCCCCGGGCGCTCACCTGAATACCTATGAAGCCTTCCCGAAAAAAAAAACCCTCTGAAACACATTGAAACGCTTTTAAACACGTTGAAACACTTTTAAAACTGCCTGAAGTTCACTTTAAAACCAGTAGTGATATCCTCTAATGTCAGGTTTACATGGTGCAAGTGACTTGATTCCAGTCAATGGGAAACGAATGCCAATTGAATGCGTATTGAACGTGTAAACGCCACCATTTATCTCACTTGACCTGAACGAAAGTTGAACACGTCAAACTTTTTCATTCAAGTCAAACGAAATCGTCTCACTTGCCCCGTCTAAATCCGCGATTCGTGAGGAGCATTGCAGGCAAGATGGGCGGACGTAGTAGAACATGATCTGGCGAACTTTGGGTGTGGCCAAACTTCGAGAGTTGCAGCCACGAACCGAGAGGAATACTGTGAAATTTAAAATACCGTTCTATCATAAATCTAATGTTCAAAAAGATAAACCGGTAGGGGTTGGTGTTAAAATGAATCGGTAACTAGTTTTGCATTTGGCTTGCTTTTACGATTAACCCTATCTTTTTATCAGTTGATGATCAGTTGTACGTATCAGGCCTTAGGACTACTCTACCTCATATCCCTCGATCGGGTGCTGCTGATATTCACCGGTCTTTACCGATAACGATCCGTTAACGGTGCCCCGTTTCGATGCGCTGCATGGACGACAGTACTTCAGAACGCGCAATTTGAGCGCTTTAGCTAGCACCAATCTCCTCACGCTCGCTCACGCTTTTGGCCGTGGTCAGCCAGTACCTCAGCACTAGCCACAATGCCGTCTGCGCGTGAGGCCTCTGCTGCGTACAACGGCGTTAGGTTGATCTGGACTGAGGAGGTTTCACAGTAACGACTTGCACATTGACTTGCACAACGACGACGACGACAACGACCAAGTTGGTGCGGCGGTGATAGTATTCCCCGCTCCGTCGAACGATTACGCTGCGCTGTGCTTGTACGAGCGAGATCATTGGACGGCGAAACGATGCGATCGTAACGTGACGTGAGTGTGTGGCGATCGATACCCTCCGTAGAGAGTCTTTGTAGGTGCTTCTTTGGTCGATCGTCTGTGCGAGGTGGCGATCTCTGCGTTCGTGCTTCGTTGCTGCTGTCTCCGTCGTAGTCTAGTTTCTGCACTAAACTGTGAGGACCTCTGGTTATCGGGACTGTTGGGTCTTCCGTGGATTTCACAACGACACACGATATCCGAGATTATCAGTCCGGTCGTCGAAGGCTTTAAGAACTGCACTTCATGATGATGGTGGATCATGCGGCGACTAACTCGAGAGGACAGCAGCAAACGAATGGCGATTTTCTGCCTTCTACCGATCGCTTTGTTCGATCGCTCGATCGTGAGAGCGCTTGATTTAGAGTATTGGTGTTGCCAGGTATGTGATTTTCGAACCTGTGCTTTCGAGCGCAGGGTTGCTTCTCGTGCGTTTCAGCAAAATTAAGGTGATCTTGCATGCGGCCGAAAAGGAGACGTAATAAAACTTTCACTGAATGCACTTTTGTGCCCGAACCAGGGGCTGGCACTTGTCGGTGGAAATCTTTACTATTTCACTCCCGACGACGCTGGGAACAACCTTCCAGCACACTCCGATGCGAAAAACGGCCCTTTTCCCGGGTTAACTTTTGCAGAGTACCAACGCGCCCGTCGCCCTACGTAGTTCGTATTAATCTCCTGGTTCAAAACAAAACAGCCACACGCCGCAAACGATTGTTCTACTGCTACTGCTTTTGTCGATGTGTGCAATAGGGTGGGAGATTGGGGACAAATGCCTCACCGATGCAATAAATAGCGATTTTATTTCCCTAATTTAATCCGAAACCAAAACTAGCTAAAATAAACAAATTAAAATTATGCAAAACACAGTGGTCTACACAAATTTAGAACTAAATTGTAACCGCGGGTTACATATTCTAAGAAAAATGTTATGTTTTGATATGGAAATTCAAAACAAATGGGTTCGACTTATCGCCTGATTGAGAAATTCTACAAGATCAACTACAATATTTGTTTTTAGAGTCTTCAAATACTTTAACAGAATGTGCTTTTATGTTGCATTTATGCATAGACCTTTACAAACCTGAATTGACCACGCATATATTTGAAGTCCTTTAAATATCTCGATTTGTCTTAAATGACCATTATAGAATTTTGTGAACCTCCATATTCCTACGGCGGACCATTACAGACCATAAAAGATCTGCACGAGCACCAGTGCATGTAAATATAAAAGCTTATATTCCATGAAGTTCTTGGCAGATCTTTACCATGCGTACAGCTCAATACAATACTTCATTTACTTGCTAGATGGGTCATAGATCTTTGGCGTATAGATAAATCAACCATAGAAAACTAGTTTCGCTTGTAGATTTTGTTCTTGATTTCATGGATTTTTTTGGACGACCTCGCGTGAGCCGTGGAACACAAAGTAATATCTCATTATCATGCCAATTATGCTGTAGCAATCTTCAAAACATATGCCTTAACATAATTAACATCAACAGATTACACTAGTTTACAGCATTTTTGAAGTCGGTAAGCTGATGATTGTTTTTGGTGTAGAATCATGCCCTGAGTTCGAAACGCGAAGGAAAAAATTACAGTAGAGCGGAAATTTTTTCGACTTTCCATACAAGGTTCATGATTTGAAATCGATTTTAGTTCTATTTTTTAAGCAAACGCTCACTTCACACATCTCATTCTCCATAATCTATGCTCCGATTGAGCTGAAATTTTTACTGTAACTCGCCTACATATGATATGCCAAATAAACGTTGAGAAAGAATTTTTAAATTATTTTTTTCTTATTGAAAAAAAAAACACATTTCTTCATATATTTTTGGAAATTTTGCTAAAATTGAAGGAGATCGTCCCCAAAACTCGCAAATATCTTGAAATTCATTAATCTGACGCAAAACCTGCATTCAGATGATCGAATGGTATTATATTCAGCTATTAATTTATGAAAAAAAGATTTAAAATTGGTTGAACAAAACGCAATATATTTGAATTTTATTAAATTCCATATTTTAAAAAGTTGTAAGACTCGATATTACATATTAGCATAGCATAGCATAGCATAGCCGACCGTACACATCCTGGGGTGGCTGTCAATAGAGACGTTAAATGCGCCAGAAAAGTTGCCTGGGACTTGACAAACCTTTCATTCAACAAACTCCTTGTTTGACACCTGGCCAGGTCCTTACGATCAGCGGGGATGGGGAGGAAATGTTGATTAGATATCTACTCAAAATATGTCCAAGAACTTGAGCCACTTCACAGATATCTGGAGTTGGAAGTTGGATGGGGTTTTATGGGATGCTTTCCTTGGCGAAAAAGCGTATGACAAATCGGTATAAATTTAGTTTAATTTACCTGGTTACCGCTGAAAGAGTAAACATTAGTAATAGATAAGGTAATTCAACCTTTATAACATAATAAGATAATTGAATTCAACTGATAACTTTGAATACAGGTGGTTATTGTGAGAACTCGGTCCGCAGCTTCCGATTGAGTGCTTCACAGCAAATCGTTCGATCGCCAGCCACGTATGTTGCCCCTGGTGTCCAGCCAAAGAAAGAGCACCATGTGACCAGAACTGCATTCCGTACTGATTGTACGACCACTCAATACTACGGCACAAAACTGAGATCGATCGCTATCCGACAATCGAGACAACAAGCACTTATCACGGCCCAATACATACACACGCGAAACAACGACGACTCTCCATATTTTAAAAAGTTGTAAGACTCGATATTGAGCTAAAACTCAAAAACTGTTCTACTTTAAATTTTTGAAGCACGGTTTCGAAATCAGCGCTAAATTATGCTTCAAAAATTTTGGTCGTTGAAAGAAGTTCACGACTTTCGTTTTATTTTGTAAACTAGTGTTACAATCACCACAGACAAACAGACGTCTCACTCTACTCACTTCCCATCGTTTCACTTTTTAACGGATTATTCAAATATTCCGTAGTTCGCAAATCGCTCGCTCATGGCGCTCGCATCGTTTTTGCTCCTGTTTGACGTTTGCTCACTACCGCCATCTACTCAGTAGGTTTGCGTACCACAGCAAAATTAGCATTGGGCGATTATGTTTGCGTGACGATGATTTTTATCGCATTTTCTTCCAAGTGACACGTCTGTTTGTCTGTGCAATCACTATATTTATACATCAACACTACTGTTGACAACGGTCAACGAAGAGTAAGATCGTTCCAGGTTCTTAATAACGGCGTATATTAAAAACTTTCTGTAATCAAATATGTAGTTCATTATACAAATTTTTATAGATGTTATAGATAAATCTTACGTTTAGTGATCTCATTCTTCTTGAGTACTCTTGAATTCAATCCAATTCACAGGAAAACTATCGCCTGTAACAATTCATACAATTTTAGCGACTTTCGTAATGTATGGATCTAATAGGATTTACCGTTCTATAATCGGGTTGGCTTCGGAGCGGGAACTAGTTCTAATTAGATTTTTCTACAAATTACGTGTACCTAAACAAATCTGAATGTTAATTTTAAGTGACTTCAATGAATAATTTGTCCTTACCACCGAATCACGGAACCACAACACAATCTATATTGTTCGTGGGTGGAGGGTACTGTTTTCAGGTTAGCTGAAGTGAAACATGAAATACACTGAAGTTTTTTTTTACGACGGTAATGGTCCCGCGTAAAAAAAAACCGCGTAAAAAAACCGCGTTATTTCAAGACCCGTCGTAAAAAAAAACCGCGTTATTTCAAGACCTGTCGTAAAAAAAAACCGCGTTATTTCAAAAAACGTCGTAAAAAAAGTCAAGTCACGTTAGATGTGGTGCTGACTATTTTACGCGTGTTTTTGAAAAAACGCGGATTTTTTTTACGACGATTTTTGAAATAACGCGGTTTTTTTTTACGACGGGTCTCGAAATAACGCGGTTTTTTTTTAGGACGGACCGCGTAAAAAAAACCGCGTAAAAAAAACCGCGTAAAAAAAACCGCGTAAAAAAACTTCAGTGTATAGAAATAGTGTTTGTTTGATTTAAACTTCACCGTACTCACAAACTATCCCTAGGTTTATAGCTATAGCACTACTATATAATAATAAAGTGGATTTAAATTCAATTATTTATCGGTCGCATAGGCAAATCATAAAACCAACGCACATCACATTTCACTTGTTTTGCAGATCATTCTGCTGGTCTATTGTTTCTCGAGATCGTTGGCAGGACCGACCTAATGACATCTCCTCCGTCCGAGAGTTGACGTTTCCTTCATTGTTCGGCTGCATTCATATGAGGCGACGCGCCGACCGAGGGGTCTGTAGTAAACAGTCGTTCAAACTCGTGTTTGAACAAGAAAACTGAAAAAAATCAACCGACCAACTGTACCTCCACATTGGAGACATCCGTCTGTCGCAAAACTCGTTAACAAACTGAATTCAAGGTTTCACACGAACGACCTATCAGCCAACTTCGTCCCCATTCACCCACACAAACACATTCAAAGCCTTCGCCGATGCCGGCGGCACTCTCTCTTCTTTTTTTTGGGTACCGTACATCCAGTCAGCTTCATTCACACAACGGTGTACATAATGGCGCTTGCATGTGTCGGTGAATCATCAACCATCACCGATCTGGTCGCGTATTGCGACTGACTCTGCGGCTGGTGATCATGCAGACAGCAGGCAAACTGTTCATGTTCGGCTTTGGCGGTACGTATCCCGATCATATGGATAAACCAAAATCGATTCTTCTCTAGCAAATAAACACATTTTACAATTTATTAAATTAATTTCATAGTTAAGCCTCTATATACTACAATCGCTTTCTTCTCTACTCTTGGAAATATTGCATAAAAAGCATTTAAATTATAATTCAATCCTGAATTAGGCAAGATTAAATTTCAATTAAGTTCAATTTGAAACAAATTTCATTAAATATTGTTCAATTTGACATAAGCTTCCACTAAGTAAGAAATTATATTTACCCACTTTTACTATATTTCTTTCTGGTTTTGGTGAAATTCATTATTATTTCCTTTTGTGTAAATTGTATTCTACTTTCCTTAAAAAAAACTTGTATTTCACCTAGCATGCAGTTTGTAACACCAATTGGCAATGACAATTGAGAATTTATAAATTGTATCTTGTAAAGGTTGACTTAAAACCCCAAAATTCCTTTTACAAAAATTCACTTTCTTATTTTAACAAGTTCTTTTTTTTTTACATACATATACAGTGCCGATTCGTTCGTTGGGAACTCGTTTGATGGGCTGTCTCGATGGTTGAATGTTCACTGGTTGGGGCAAACCCCAATCAAAAAGCACTGTCAGTGTCAAAACGAGTTTGATGTCTGACTTTCGTTGCATCGCAGCTCCTATATATAAAACGTTTGTGCAAGTGTGTGAGTGTTTCGTGACGTTTTTTTGTCATTTGCGTGTGTCCTGAGCATTCTAATCAGTTGTCACTTGACCCAACGAACAAACACGGTTCGCTATTCGGGGCGCAGTCGTGACCCAACCAGCGAATCCGGGCTGTATTTCATGTTACATACTGCCCCTATAAAATAGCATTCATAGAAAAATAAAAACATATAACATTAATTCAAAACGTTATTCATATGCAGAAAAATCCCATATGAAATGCCTTACTGCACATCAAATAACAGCATCAATCCGCATTCAATCTAAACCCAATCGGAATCCTAGTACTATCCAAACCAATAATAATGCAATTCTAATTCTTTAGGTAAAAATTTATTCAAAATTCAATCCAAATCCAATTTAAGTTCGGATCCAATATAATCGACCATCCAATTCAAATCCTATTCGAACCCAATTCAAATACAAATACAATACAATTCAATCCAAAACCAAATCTAATCCAAATATGATCCTAATCCAATCCAAGTCCGATCCAAATCTAATCATATCCCAATCCAAATCCAATCTATTTGCAATCCAAATCCAATCTAAGTCCGATCCAATCCAAATCTAAAATGAAACCAAATCATATCCATATATAATCCAATCCAAAATCAATCTAAATCCAATCCAATCAAAATCTAATCTGAATCCGATCTAAATCCCCAACTCTTAAACAAATCCGATCAAAATCTAATCCAAATCCAATCCAAATCCAATCTAAATCCAATCCAATCCAAATCCAATCCAAATCCAAACCAAATTCAACCCAAATCCAAATCCAATCCAAATTCAATCCAAATCCAATCCAAATCCAACCCAAATCCAATCCAAATCCAATTCAAATCCAATCCAAATTCAACCCAAATCCAAATCCAATCTAAATTCAATCCAAATCCAATCCAAATCTAACCCAAATCCAAATCCAATCCAAATCCAATCCAATTGAAATCCAATCCAAATCAAATCCAAATCCAATCCAAATCCAATCCAAATCTAATTCAATCCAAATCCAATTCAAATCCAATCCAAATTCAACCCAAATCCAATCCAAATTCAATCCAAATCCAATTTAAAATGTAATCCACTCCAATCCAATCCAAATCCAATCGAAATCTAATCCAAATCCAAATTCAATCCAAATAAAATCCAAAACCAATCCAAATCCAATTTAAATCTAATCCAAATGTAATCCAGTCCAATCCAATCCAAATCCAATCAATATCTAATCCAAATCCAAATTCAATCCAAATTCAATCCAAAACCAATCAAAATCCAATCCACACCCAATCCAAATCCAATCCAAATCCAATCCAAATCCAATCCAAATCCAATCCAAATCCAATCCAAATCCAATCCAAATCCAATCCAAATCCAATCCAAATCCAATCCAAATCCAATCCAAATCCAAATCCAATCCAAATCCAATCCAAATCCAATCCAAATCCAATCCAAATCCAATCCAAATCCAATCCAAATCCAATCCAAATCCAATCCAAATCCAATCCAAATCCAATCCAAATCCAATCCAAATCCAATCCAAATCCAATCCAAATCCAATCCAAATTCAATCCAAATCCAATCCAAATCCAATCCAAATCCAATTCAAATCCAATCCAAATCCAATCCAATTCCAATCCAAATCCAATCCAAATCCAACCCAAATCCAATCCAAATCCAATCCAAATCCAATTCAAATCCAATCCAATCCAAATCAAATCCAAATCAAATCGAAATCCAATCCAAATCCAATCCAATTCAATCCAATCGAAATCTAATCCAAATCCAAATCCAATCCAAATAAAATCCAAAATCAATCCAAATCCAATTTAAATCTAATCCAAATCCAATCCAAATCCAATCCAAATCCAATCCAAATCCAATCCAAATTCAACCCAAATCCAAATCCAATCCAAATTCAACCCAAATCCAAATCCAATCCAAATTCAATCCAAATCCAATTTAAAATGTAATCCACTCCAATCCAATCCAAATCCAATCGAAATCTATATGTATATGCAACTCCAATAATATCCTTCACATTTTGAAAAAAAAAAAGTCTCCTTAGGCTGGAGCGGGAATCGAACTCAAAACGCCTAAATGACCGACGCCGCTAGCCGCACGACCTCGAAGCTCACCTAGAGGAATTGCGAAACTCTGCAAAACGTATTCAACTTTATCTGCCAATGTTGCTTTTCTTTCAACGCGGCCGAAGTTATATGCACAGCTAATGTATCGATCGTGTTATGTGCATATAACTCCGATATGCGCAAGAAGTGTCATTGAGTTTTATTAGAAAGTCTTTTAATCGGAACTGTTTATGATATGATACGTATAATGATTGATTTGATGTGAACGTGCCAGACTACGGGTGCAATGTATATGCAGTGTCTGATAAAATAGGCTCTTAGAATTATGTCAGTGTATTCACTGGAAATTTTACAAGTAATCCGAATATGCAAAAATATTACAGGTTTATGATTTATAGTTAAAAATCTGGCCAAAAAGTGGTCAAAACTTTGTAACGTCACGGTAGAATGTGTCATATAGGTACTTGTATTATTTTAAGTTTGTTGGTGCCAGGTCATTATGCATAATCATTTAGGAAAATAATCCGATGCCAACATTTACAACATTTAAATAAATAAATAAACATAAAAATAAGCATCACGCAGGAAGTTGAATCAAGAGTTGCAAATTATGTTTTCTCCCATTACTTCAGAACCTATGCTACTCCAGGGTCGTACTAAACTAATCACCGAGGAAAGGGGCAAACGCAATAAGGTGAAAACCTCGGACGGCAATGAAATCGATACGGTATTCATAGACAATCGCAACAAAAGTACCAACGGGCGTACACTGGTGTTCTGCTCCGAAGGCAATGCGGGATTCTACGAGATTGGCATCATGTCCACGCCAATTGAGTTGCAGTATTCGGTTCTAGGATGGAACCACCCCGGTTTTGCCGGTAGTAGTGTAGGTTTTGATTGAAGTTACATTTGGGGTGACTATGATCTTACATTATAAGAATTTTGCAGGGTTCGCCCTATCCGGATCAAGACCAAAATGCGGTGGACGCGGTGATGCAATTTGCGATAGGGTAAATGTACCAGTTATGGCTATAGTACCAATTATTCGCCATAGTTGATTTTCACCCTTTAACGATGTAAATCAACAAGACAAAATTTGTGAACAACAGATCACGTTCACAAAAGATGGTTGCACCCATTCAAACTCCACATTTTGGTCAAATTATGGTAGAAATAAATAACTTTCCTTAAAATTTCGGCTTCCTTGCACCCTTTTTCGCCATAGTGTACCAATTATGGCTAATCCCATAAGAAAAGCATGCAAATAGTGCGAAAAGGAACCAAAGTTAAAAAATGTTGCCATAACTGGTACATGGTTCCTATCATTGGCACACGCCGTAATACATACTAAAAGTAGTTTTGGCTCCGTTTCTATATTTTTCCTGTAAAGTATGGAAACTAAGCTATCTCTTAACATATTGATGACATTCGTTGGTCTTCTCGTTATTTTTGTACAAATAGTTTTCCTTAGGTAGTGCCATAATTGGTACATTTACCCTAACTGATCTTGGTTTTACTCCTGACAACATCATCCTCTACGGTTGGAGTATTGGAGGTTATTCAACGCTGTACGCTGCCTCGCAGTATCCCGATGTTAAGGGAGTCGTTCTGGATGCTACCTTTGACGATGTGCTGCAGCTGGCAATACCGAGGATGCCGGAAAGTCTATCCAATATTGTCAAGATTGCCATCCGAGATTACATCAACTTGAACAATACGGAGCTGATTTCGCTATACAATGGACCTGTGATGTTGATCCGACGAACGGAAGATGAAATCATTTGCTCAGAGTAAGACTAAGATAAACTGATTGTCAATTGATATGTTCTAATGGTTTTGGTCATCTTACAGAGACAACAACTTAGCTACGAACCGTGGCAATTTCCTACTGATTAATATGCTCAAGTTTAGGTTTCCTAACATATTTAAGGCCGATCAGGAGAATCTAGCAAAAGACATTCTTGGAAGACCAATCGAGTTCATGAGGGATGGTAAGTTGCCATGCCGAAATAATCTTTACTAGTTTTAAGAATACTCACGAATTCTATTTCCAGATTCTGATGAACTTTGTCTGTCGCTACTAATGTCTTACTTGACGGACAATGGTAACAATGGTACATCCCGGAGTTATCCTATCGAGATTGGTGCCGATTACAGCAGTGATCAAAGAGATTCGATGGCCAAGTTTCTGGTAAGTTACTACTGTGAACCTTTTCACTAAGCGAGCAATGATAGCTTCTTTTTGTTAGATATAGTAAGTCCTTATAAAAATTTGTGGGAGAGATCAAAAAATTCTGAAATTTGTTGATTTACTATAAACAATTACATGAATAATACGAATGTTTAACTAACCAAACATTATTTCTTCCACAGCTGAGGAAACACCTGCAGGATTTCAAGTCAACCCACTGCACGCCGCTGCCTGCCGAGTATTTCAAAGCTCCCTGGGAGATCCCCAGCGACACGGACTTTGTATTCACCTAAAAGGAAAATCCTTCAAAAACAACTGTGGACTCGTACCGAATATGGCGAAGCACTAGCACGCATAACGCTACAACAAATTGTACTACGTTCCAATACACTATTCTCAGCTGCAGAATAACTGTGAACCCGGTGATTGATAGAATGAGGTTTTATCCAGATCTTTTAGTAGTGAGTGTGTGTGTGTTTTTTTTCATTAACATATAAAAGTTGTTTTGTTTTTAAGGCATCGTAAGTATTTCATTTCTGCTTCCATATTCACATTCTTTGCGGTATTTGTCCAATTATCGGTGGGCAGTGGGAATAGTAGTTGAAAAAAAAATTAATATTGTGCAAATTGGTCGGTGTGTACTACGTAGAACATATATTTAAAAATGAATTCTTTTCCTCAAAGAAATTTGACATTCGAACCCTATGCTTTAGTAGCAGTAGAATATTCTCAGCCTATTTATTGGTAGATTATAAGAACCAACAGGTATCAATAGCTTGAAGTAGTCTCAGATCGAAAATTCGTCCTTCAAAGGACATGAATTTACTGTACGGTAAGATGAGAACGGTCATTTGAAAACGCATGAAGGGTACATATTTTGCGTAAAATCCTATAGTTGATGAAAAATAACAGAATTCAGATGGAAATATACATTAGATTACATTCATTGATATGCAGCATAACTGAAAAATGCGTCATAATTGAAAATGGAAATCAAGAGAAATCCTTGACGGAATAACTTGCAAATTATTTCAACAACACTTTTGATGTCGTTCATAAGCCACGTGGACTTTTTGTGGGAAGGGAGAGGTCAAGAGCATTGCGCAACCGGTCGAATAGGGAGATGTTGGCGTCGTGGCCGACACTTGGAATGGTTTTAAAAGTGCTCGAACCGTTTTACTTAATTAGCCAGGCGTATATTATAGTTCCACTAAGACAACGTGAGCTATCGTAGCGGAGACGAATGTCGTCGGTGTTTGCGGGTTTCTTACTGAAAACCGGATAGCACCAATGACGGGCTTCGGATGTCCTCGTGCTTTTGCACGCTCAATTGCGGCATTGGCATTCCAGTGCGTCTCTGTTTTTACCAGGTACGTTTCCGTAGGTCATTTGCATTATGGCGAATCATTGGTCTTCTGCCCTTTCACCACCAGTATTGGAATAAGTTTGTCGTCAGGCATTTTTTACAGGAGCACTTCTCTCAATGTCCATTCCTTGTCTAGTTCCAATTGTAAACCAATGTATGTCTCTATAAGGCCCTCTGAGCATCCCTAGCTTGGCTAGCCGGGCTCTGTAGTCTGTGTGGCAAGTCATCGTACAGTCTATCACTCTTCAAAACGTGACATTCATTCGTGTGGAAACTGCCTGCAATTCAAAACGCATTCGTTCGCATTCCCGTTTAAACCAGCGAAATCAAATGGGCAACGAATTTGAACAAACAAAATACGTTCTGTAGTAAACAGTCGTTCAAACTCGTGTTTGAACAAGAAAACTGAAAAAAATCAACCGACCAACTGTACCTCCACATTGGAGACATCCGTCTGTCGCAAAACTCGTTAACAAACTGAATTCAAGGTTTCACACGAACGACCTATCAGCCAACTTCGTCCCCATTCACCCACACAAACACATTCAAATCCTTCGCCGATGCCGGCGGCACTCTCTCTTCTTTTTTTTGGGTACCGTACATCCAGTCAGCTTCATTCACACAACGGTGTACATAATGGCGCTTGCATGTGTCGGTGAATCATCAACCATCACCGATCTGGTCGCGTATTGCGACTGACTCTGCGGCTGGTGATCATGCAGACAGCAGGCAAACTGTTCATGTTCGGCTTTGGTGGTACGTATCCCGATCATATGGATAAACCAAAATCGATTCTTCTCTAGCAAATAAACACATTTTACAATTTATTAAATTAATTTCATAGTTAAGCCTCTATATACTACAGGGTCGTAACAACTACTTTTACAGATAAAAAAGGCCTGAATTCCAAGAAATTTGGGACCTTAGAGGTGTGCATGACCTGTTCAATATGTACCGTAAACCGGGGTGAGATTGATCACTCTGGTACTAAATTGCAATTCCATTCCAGGACCTTCTAAACGTTGTTATGATCATAAACTTCTTACCTTATCTTGTTTATACATGTCTAGAGATGAGTGTAGACTTCTCAGTTTTCAGAAAATGTTATTTGCCTTTGTATCTCATTTAAGGAGAAACGTCAGACGATACAAATATGCTGCCACAATGGCCGACTTGGACACATTTTTTAATCTTAAAAATTCGTAAACAAATCCGGTCCAATTAGAAAATCTGCTTCTTTTTGTAGCAAGGATAAACAAGTGCTTGGTTTGATGCTTCGTTCATCAGATTTCTGCCTCTAAAGTTTGTATGCAAAATTGCAATTTCTTGATGTTTGACCGGTTGACCTAATCAGGTCCGAAATTCCATATATAGAATAATCTGTCACTAACAACGACAATAACATGCTGTTTTCCAGTCGAAATTATGATGATATGGTAATATTATGGATCATGCCACACTTAGATCCGCCCCGCAGAAAAGGGGGGAGGGTCATAGGGGGATCCCCGCCAAATCATTGTTAAGATACACTCTTCCCCTTGATGATACTTCAAACCGAATGCAATTTGGTGTCCTTGTTTCGGAGAACGAGCCATTTGAAGTCAGAAAGAATCGTCCCGGGTGGTTAAGGGTTAACTAAAAACGTTGGTAAGGTACACTGGGGCAAGTTGAAACGGGTGGGGTAAGATGAAACAGCGGGTAACTGCGATGTTATTCAGTCATGACATTCAGTTTGAATGTCATGACACATAGTTTTTGAACCAAACAATCTTTGGTAAAGGAAGATTTACAAAATTATATTGAAATCTTTTTCAAAATTTCGCGTTTTATCTTACCCCACCCATTTAACCTTGCCGCGGTGTACCTTACTAAACAATCGATTTCCTATAGAAGTTCCTGTAAACTTTCTTTGTTTACATTTTTATGGAACTTTGAACTCGCTTATTTAAAAGGAAATTGCCTACCAACAGGCGATTAGGAGGCAATTTTTAAGTAATTTTAATTTTAACAGTTGAATTCACTGGCTTTAAAAGTTTTGACACGATATTCGGGTTCAGAAACACAGAATTAAGCGGAGAAGGCAATTTTCAATTCTTTCCTATGATCCGTCGTATGTTGATGAATTTCATTTATTGTAGTTATTAACTAAAATTTTAAATTAATTAAACAACAAGCTTGAAATTTGTATTGGAAAACTTGGAAAAAATAAGTTTTCGATATTTGCCGCAAGGTGGCGCTGTAAGCGCTCAATAACTAAACCTCCCAAGTAACATTTTTAGTTTTCTGATAGAATACAAGTTGTTGTTATAATCTAACCGTTGAAACTTGTTTTAGAGCTTAGTGGGTTTAACAGCTCTAATAAACCCATGATAAAACCCTATTAAACCCGAAAGGGTCCACCCTACAGGAGGTTGTTAAAACCATTGCTTAAAACGTTGAACATGCTACTTGGTTTTATGGTATATGCTTGTAGTATACTGCACAGCATAGATAACATCTGTTTGTAGGTTGCAAGAAAACAAATAAGCCGTTTGAAAGTTCAAAAAACATCTTAAAAGAACTATTAAAGCCAAAGTCTTAAAGTTAATCTGAAACAAGTATCATTACATAAACTGGCAGTGCAATTGCAAATTATTGTTAATAAAAAAACGACAATTATGTCGGTCATCCATGTCAATAATATTTAGTTTTCAATTTTCACGGAGGAAATCTCTGTTGCTATGACATATAAATTCATGCCAAAAAAGATTGCCGGTGTAATGCATTAAAATACTTCTGAATAAGGTAAAGCGCCACGCCATTTTGAGGATTTAGGCATTCTAAAAATAACAATTTTAATCCAGCTTGCTAAACTATGCATTCGAATCACAATCCAAACATCAACATGGCGAACATAATTTCCAAGCAGGAATTGATCATCGTGTAGAAAAATATGGATGCCGTCATGTTAAACCCTCCTAGTTTTGTTTGAGATTGTTTAAGATCAGTTAGGTGCAAAAGCAACATGTTCTAGAGTTGCTGTAGTTTGTGAATACGGTGCGAAGACTAGCGTATACCTACTTATTCTTAACGCATACGTTTGTGCACTACTCAAACACAAATAGGTTTTATAAAATGTGGACCCAGACTGTATGCTCTTAAGCAGTCGCTGCTGCTGCGAAATGTAAACAAACCATTTTCGCAAAATTTTCAGTGGTGTTTCATTTTCTAAGTTGTTTTATTTGCTCGCATAGTAAGTATACAGTGCAAATCAATAAGGATTTTCGTACACCGGTTGCATCTGGCTTTTCTCACATAAAAGTGTACTACCATGATGCCGGAGCCAGAGCAAATGATGCCATCCCTACCACCCATCGGTTGCTTCTGAAATCCCGGTCACAAAAGCGAATTACAAGGTCAGTTTGGCCGCCTAGCTGTAAAAATTAAGCCCGTCAGAGAATTTCCCATCAGATTTACTTCAAATAGAATAAAACAATGTTGTTTTCTTTTCAGTTTGTGTGGCATAAATCTATCGGTCAAAATATGATCGCATTGCTAGGTCCTTAGCTAGCTTTAATGCTTCCAGTGGTTATTCCAAAAAGGTTTAAGATGACTTTATTACGACTTTATGTAATCTATCAGGTTTTTAAGCTGATAAGACGTGATATGCCTGCGGCTTAGAAATAGGTTTTTAAACCAAGTTTTTATACGCTCTTTACAGCTCGCTTACAGTGAATATTTTGCTTAGCGAAAAGACAAGCAGATAAGTTTTATTCAATGAATTTATAGATATCTACAAAGTGTTTTAAAGTTGCTTGTATTGTTAAAGCTGATTGGCAATTTAGACTGCATCACCAAACCTTAAAGGGCTTAGCAAATCCATGACAAAACCTCAATAAATAATGTCTAAGAGCAGAAAGGATACAAATTGTTACTTGGACTGGTATTCATGTAGGTGACTATATGCCAAACAACTTTCTCGAAGATAGCAAAGCGATTCAACGTCTATGAAAAAAGTTATACCCTAGGCAAAGTAAAGCGAAGTATTGAGATTTCATTACTGATATTGTTACTTTAATTCTCGAGCGATCGCGCTCTTATATTTTGTACAACACGTTGAAAAAATCTCGCTTTTTGTACCCAGCATTAGCGCGGTGCTGGCAGTGGTGGCCAACCGCACGAGTTACGGAAGGTTAAATGTATTGAAAAAAAAACAATTATAATGTTTCGCCTCACTTTACCTAGATTATAACTTTTTTTACAGATGTCGGATCAATTTGCGATCCGCGACAAAATTGTTTGGTAAATACAGGGGATAATAAAAGTAATCGGGACAAAGTTTCCACTTTACAAAAAAACGTTCAACTAGCTGTAACTTTTCGAAAAGTGCATCAAATATTCTCAATTTTTTACTGTTAGTTGATCAACTAGTTATGTATAAATAATGGTTAAGGGCCCATATAGCCGAGGTGGTAAACGCACGGGTATTCAGCATGACCATGCTGAGGGTGACGGGTTCGATTCCCGGTCGGTCCAGGATCTTTTCGTAAAGGAAATTTCCTTGACTTCCTTGGGCATAGAGTATCTTCGTGCCTGCGACACGATATACACATGCAAAATGGTCATTGGCAGAGGAAGCTCTCAGTTAATAACTGTGGAAGTGCTCATAGAACACTAAGCTGAGAAGCAGGCTTTGTCCCAGTGAGGACGTTACGCCAAGAAGAGGAGAGGAGGTATAAATAATGGTGCAAATTAAAAAAAAGATCGGATGATTAGTAATTTCGGGTTGAAGTCAGAAGATTTTTTTTGTGCAAATTTAGTTTCGCGGCCGGGGGTGTGCTACGCCAACCGGAAGTTTTCGTGTCTTGTGTATGATTGGGTTGCTAACAGTTCGGTTAGCTTTCGTTGTGCGGGTTTTCTCCGTGATTCCACCAGTGAAACGGCCGACGCAATTCCACACCGTGAAAAGATTTACTAGTGTTCATTCGAAAAAATATGGGTACTCCTCGGAAGATTTGAATTTCAAAAGTGAATATGTTATCTAAAGTGGATCAAAATGCACGCATTCGGAATGTGGTCTAGCGATGACCGATTGTTCGCGTGACAGGGGTAAAACGGGTGGAAATCAAAATAAGTGGTGTTTACCTGGGTGGATGTTTCCATAGTGATGAAGTGCTGCCTCGGATGGCCTTTGGTGTATATTTTGTGCTACAAGAAAAACTAAACACGTGGCTTTGATTTTTCCGACTGAAGTGGAGCTACGCCATCTGGTGGAAATTTTACTGGAAAATTTTCTTTTGAAAGTTTGCGATTGTGTTTATCCGACGGTTTCGCCAGAGTATGACAGACTACGAGTAACTTGGTGAGATCTTTCCTATCAAAATGCTTAATTTTATTTATGTATACGTGTGAAAATTACTACACTAAATACGCGCCAGAACCAAAAATATAAATTTTTGATTCAGGAAGTGTTAATGCATTTCAGATATCCATTTGATATCCGGATGCATTAATGCGGGGCTTACTGTTGCAGAAGACGACCTCAGGATGCACGTGCGAGTCAAGGCATACCTCGAAATGGGTCGTTAGATGTACAGTAGAGCTATCACCTTCCATCTCCAGGACTAAAAATGTTTACGTCTATGCATAAAAGTAAATGGCCAAAACAGACGCAGACATTTTTCTTCCATAAAAGCACTGCCGGTCAGTGGGCGATGGATTGTACATACATACATACAAATTAAAAAAAAGATCGGATTTTTCTACACAAAATTAGAAATATTCTAGAAAAGGTGAAATAATCCTATAGTCAACTTTGAGCTGTTGTTACATCTCTGGATTCAACATTGATTGCAATGATTTTTTGAGCATTTATGACTTATATAATGAGCTTTGAAAAACTTTCGAGTAAACCTCAAATTCTTAACACAGAAGAAAATTATAACGATTCGATTATTTTTCTAATATAACACCAATTTATCCAAAACTTCAACATCGTTTCAAAATTCGAGATGGTTATTATAGTTCATTTAAATTCCCCTTATTTATTTGAATATATTTATATATAAGTTTTGAAGGAAAGGAACCAAATGCCCATCAATAAATTGAAAAAGTAATGAGATGCATATTAAAAATAGATTAGTTTACTGAAAAACCATACAGTAAATGAAATCGCTATAACTTTTTCTTTCTTGCTAATAATTTTAAATTATGTCAAACGTTTTTTAAAGTTCATTATATAAGTCATAAATGCTCAAAATTTCATTGCATTCGGTTCATTGAATGCGGAGATATAGCAGCTCAAATTTGAATGATTATATTCTAGAATCTTTCTAACTTCATGTACAATAAATCCGTTATTTTTTTAAATTTAGACCACTGATATAAAATTAGTTGATCAACTTACAGTTCAAATTTGAGAATATTTGATGCCCTTTTCGTAAAGTTACAGCTAGTTGAACATTTATGGAAAGGGAAAATTTTGCCTGTCCCGGCTATTTTTACTACCTAGCGGCAAAAATCTAAAACTTAAGATTTCCGCATACATTTGGCCACGTTTCCCCATACAAGCTTTAAGCGTATTGAGCGCCCCTTAGGCTTAATCGATTTGACTCAAATTTTGAACGTAGCTCCTGGAAGTCTAAAACAACTAATTGTAGAGGTAAAAATTTATCGAAATGTTTGTTTTTCATGTAAGTGTGAGCCACCCCAGTGTTCAGGAGTTCAAAGCGGTACTGTTTTGAATAAACAATTCACTGCACAGTTGGAGCAGCATACGTTGTAGTCGTAGTCAAGTCTTTCCTTTATACTGCATTACGCTGGTGATCTAGGGTTTCCATCCTAGAATACAATCGACTATGATCATTCGACGGAGCTTAATAAATGAGTAAACGAATTCTGCTCTACAGTACTCAGTGTGTAATCAGTCAGACAGAATGATGCCACTCTATAGCAAGGTCGCTGCAGCATCTTCGTGGTACTGATAAGACGGAACCTGACAGTCTTTAAAATTGGATGATCGATCCTTTCCATGCTTCAGTCCTGCGTGAACCGTTATACTGATCGAGCGTTTGGAAAAGGTGCCAGTGGCCGGAAAAGTGTCGTGTGAACATAGTTGGTGAACCGAAGTGCTTAGATTATGATGTGTAATTTTTAAAACAAGAGCTTGAACAAATTATACCAAACTTATTCGTGAAGTTACTTGTAAAAGATCGACAAAATGCAGCGTGCGTTGTTGAACAGATCGCTTCAAAATGTTGGCCTACAAACTGTGGCCAACAGGCATCGACCGTTGCTGGCAATGTTGGTTAAACAGACTAGTGCTAACAAACAGCTGCAGCGCTATCTAGCCACCGTTGAGGAAGTGTTCCCCAACAAACCGGACTTTGCCTCACGCCACATCGGGCCTCGAAAAACCGACGTTGTTACCATGTTGAATTCGATTGGTTTTAAGGTAATTAAATCAAAAAGTTCACATATGGCAAATCACCGTAGTTTCCGCTGATAACGGTAGAACAACGTGGAACTTATCAGTCAGCAGGGAACACATGATTTAAAATAATAACAATGAGCTTCGCAATGTGTTAACCGTTTACCAAAAGAAACTGAAAGTGAAATTTCATTTGATAGTGAACAGATTACAGTGTTTTGTAGTAATCCAATTGAAATTCTTCTTGTATCTATGCTCTTACAGTCACTGGATGAACTATCCGAGAAGGCTGTACCGGCTGCTATTAAGTTCAACAGAATTTTGAACATCGAGGATCCTTTGAGTAAGTAATAATATATAGGGTACTAGTAATCAATCATCACTCCGACTTGTAGCTAAAATCTTACGCTTATCAAACATGCACTAGCAAGATTTTTTTTTTCGGGAATTAACCAAGCACCCATTCATTAAATGCGACAAGTTCCAACTATTACACTACATGAATACTTTGTCCATGCTTTTTCGTTGTTTTATGTATGAAATTAACTTTATAATAGTTAATGTGGCAATGAGTCGCGAATTTAAGGAAAAAAATGTGTATAAACCAAAATTTTTGAAATGCTTTCAGCACACAAAAAATCAGCAAAAGAAATTGCTGAATTGCAGAAACATTTTTGCTGACTTTCTGTAATTTGTATCACTGAATGCAATCAGCACACAAAAAATCAGCAAAGTTTACTGAATACCAGCAAAAAATTGCAGTGAACACTTGTTTGAAATATTGATATTTTTTACTATCCACCAAAAGAATAAAACGTTTATTAGCTTTTGCTGCATGACACGAAACGCTAAGAGGTGAATGAACCCGTTGGTTTAAAACCTCTCTCTCTCTCTCTCTTCTTGGCGTAACGTCCTCACTGGGACAAAGCCTGCTTCTCAGCTTAGTGTTCTGTGAGCACTTCCACAGTTATTAACTGAGAGCTTCCTCTGCCAATGACCATTTTGCATGTGTATATCGTGTGGCAGGCACGAAGATACTCTATGCCCAAGGAAGTCAAGGAAATTTCCTCTATAATAAACAAAAATGACACGAAACGTAGTTTTCGGCTTTGCGGAAGCGTTGTAGTTTGGGTCACAGAAGAACATGGATTCCGTAGTAGCTATGTAATGGTTACGATTTGGTATTGCTAACAATTCTCAATGTGCATAGTTCGAAAGCATCCAGTTTTAAAAAAAAGCCAAGATTATCGTCAATCACGTTCTTACGGCCATCTAGAATGCGTATGAATATTAATTCTACAGCAAGAGTTGCTACCAGAGACTGATAAATCCTCTGCACTTTCGCGTTTGTCGAGGGAAGAAGTTTTTGAGAAATTGAATGATTGACAGTGGAATCATTTAAGCCACCATATAGAAATCCCAAGTAACAATGACAGCTGAATAACAGCTTATTCAACCAAAATTTGAAAAATCAAGTTTAAGAGCGGTTTATTCATCTCTTGTATACAGCAATAATGTTTGTTGGGATAACTTGTGATTATTTAATAGCTGCGAGATAATAGTCCTGTTCAATGGAATAGGCCCCCACAAAATTTTACTTCACGAAAAAATGAAAAGCAAAAAAAGTAATGCAGCTTTGTTAAAGACCGCAAAGTGGTCCTACGCTTGATCAGAAAGTTATACACCTAGGTAAAGTGAGGTGAAACATTCTTGTTTTTCAAGCACATGTAAAGGATTGTGTAGTACCCCGGACAGACATGTGATACGAGTGTGATTCCTGTACAACGGTAAGCAGTGTCAAGAAAATGTTAACAAGACTGACTTGAACTGAGAGAGTTTTCAGTATGGCACTCATTTCAAGCGCAATTGCACAGTGATTCTTGTATAACATGTGTGTCATAAGTATAAAGGAATAAGATCAATAATGAAGTCTCAATGTGTTGCCTCACTTTGCTTAGGGTATAACTTTCTTCGCAGGCATCGAATCACTTCTCGGTCTTCGACAAAGTAGTTGTGGCATAGAATACCAAAGGTTTGGAAGCTTATAGCGCCACCTAGCGGCAAAAAAATCGTCGGAAACTTAAGGTTTATGCATACATTTAGCCTAGTTTTCACATGCAAATTTCAAGCTCGTTGAGCGCCCCCTTATACTTCATCGATTTGACTCAAATTTTGAACGTAGTTTCTGGGAGTCTAAAACAACTGATTCAGGAGGTAAGACTTGACATCTTTCGATCTTCATGTTTTTTTTTATTTATTTATTTACCATCAACAAAATTCTAGCGGAACTTTAAAACTCTAGAAATTGAAGTGTTAAAATGTTCCTCCTGAATTTGTTTTTTTTTTCTGTCTAATGTTTTTGCAAACATTTTTAAGAATTTTCCAATAGAGTTCTTGGAAGAATTATAGCATTTTTTCAAAAATTGGAAGTATTTTTGGGACTCTTAAGTTTGATTTTGCTTAGACAGCTTACGACTTACTCATCAAAGGGTTGAAACATATTTTGGAGGGAATCTAGCATGGATTTAAAACAGATTATTTTGAGAAAATTGCAGGCAAAATTTGTGAAAAAAATTGACTAAAAATGGATTCGCGCTAAAATTTAAGTTTTTTTCATTCTTTATGAAATTTAGAAATTCTCTTGAGTTTTTGCAAAACGACAGCTTCATCGGTAGGATTGTGAAACTAATTTTACTACAAACTTCTCGAAAATTTCAGCTATATATTCTTTATGCAATTTCTCAATACACTGTGGCATGAATTTATAATAAATCTGGAATCTAATGCCCCACGAAACAAGCAAAAAGCATTTTTTTACTTTATATACATTTCTCTTATCATTGTTTTCGCGCTAGAACTACAAATCTGTTATGAGTTATTTAAGTGGATATCAACATTTTTCACAGCTCTTCTTGTTATTCTATATTCAAATACATCCAAACCGGCATTAATATCTTCATTAGTACATTTTGTGAGAATTATTAGTATTTTTTTTTCTATGTTGTATGAGTTAAAATGTATCCACCATATAGAGGGCCCCTACAACACTGTGGCCCGGGCCCTACATTCGTTAGTCCGGACCTGCACATAGCCCGAGATGAACAAAATAGACATTTGGTCAAAATTAGTGAGTCTATCCTAGCTGATAAAGTTGTCTAAGAGCATGAGCAAATAAAATGTGCGGTTGGATGCCAAACATCGTTTTTTAGGAATCCGGCGAGGATCGGATGGACAGTGTTTTTGCCATTTCTATGTGGCATAATTTCACTTGATCCAACAGTCCATTTTAGCGGAACAATGAAATCTATAAAAGCTATGATACTTAACCCTCTAATACCCAACCCCGCCTTTAGACGGGGTATATTTTGAGCATTTTTGTAATTTTTGTTTCGTGAATAATCAAAATTTTTATATTTTTGGCTAATATTTAGGACTGTTCTGTATATCTCAAAATGGGTTTTGGTGTCTTTTAAAACGTATTTACATTTTTTTAAAAATCATTGAAAAATTGATGTCTTAGTCACCTTTTAGACGTCATTGTTTATTTTGTATTTGATCGCTACAATTAACATATTTTAAATTTTTCCCAAATCATTCTATCATAGTAAAACAGTTTAAGGGAGTCGAATACACTCTAAAATCATTTTCCTTTAAATTACACGGAAAATAAAAATTTCCATGAAAAAAAATTAAATAATAATATTTCAACAATAGTCATATAATCTCAAAATGTTTTCGTCTCAAAAAATCCGTATCCCGAATTGGCTTCCAGAAAAAATATGAAAATGCAGGGATGTTCAAAAATAAAAATTAGAAAAATTAAAAAAAGAAATTTACAAAATCGAGAATTAAAAAGAATCATCTTCCAAAACATGCTTAAATCGATTTTAGATGACGAAAAACGATATTTAGATCAAAATCAAAAATTTGGGTATTAGAGGGTTAATTGTGGACTTCGATTTGAATAGGTTGCACCCACCCGGGCCTATACAGCCGCAGCTATAAAAGCATGGGTATCCTACATGGCAGTGCTAAGGATGACGGGTTCGATTTCCTGCCGGTTCAGGAATTTTTCGCAAAGAAAATTTTCCTTGACTTCGTGCCTGCCACACGACGTACACATACAAAATTATTATTTTCAGAAAAAGCTTTCAGTCAAAAACTGTGTGAGTGTTCATAGAACCAGGGATGGGATCATTCATTCGCAAAGAATTACATTCACTTGCTACTATCTCAGTTCACAAGCATGCTATCAAAAAAACAATGTATGGATGAATTTAACCTTGTAGTTTAATCTGAAAGTTTGCCGAATGACATTAGGGTCGCACACGCATACCAAAGTCGTGAGCGAGCTGTAAAGGTAACTCTCCACGCCGTGAATGTAAATAACATTCACGCCGTGTAGAGTTGCGTTTGCTGGTTTCTGTTGACTTAATTATTGATGCTACGCTAGTACATTGTTCTACAAAGTTTTAGGTAAAACAAAAATGAAAATGTGTTCCATACATTGATTTTTGCTACGATGCTTCTGAAGCGAGTTAACAGCAAGTGAATGTAACTGATTGCAAATGAATGCTCCCATCCTTGCATAGAACACTAGCTGAGATGCAGGTTTTGTCCCAGTGGAGACGTTACGACAAGAAGAAGGGGAATGTACCCCTGTTTTACAGCAAACTGAACGGGTGTTCAATAAAAGATGTAAATTTCTTCAAATAGCTCTTAAGGCTTTTTACGGATTCATCAGCATCGGCAGCCATGTTGGATATGTGACTCGAAGTGGTAATAGGGTCCTAAAATGAAAAATATTTTCCCAATTTTGCTGCATAACACGAAGGAGCATGCTTTTCTGATCTCAATGGTATTTTTTCCGAACTTAAACAATGGCAGAATAGTTAGTAAACTCGAGAATAAAATAATGGTGAGCAGTTTTCTATACCGAAAAAGAACGCTGTTTAGCGGGACAGAACCAGCCAGGTCTTGGTGGAGACTTATAGTAGGATCTAAACGTGATATGGAACTGAGGAAATAGGAGATCTAGTCACGATGGTAGTTCAGAGTAAACTAACGTTCACATATATTCCTTTCATCGTTTTCACCTTCGTTACGACCTCTCTTCGGAATGACGAACATCAAATGACATATCGAACGCGCTAGGGGTGCGCAAGTAGTACATACATATCAATTCTTCCCCCTTTACATAGATCAAACTTATCTGATCATAAACTTAATCTTAACTTAATCCATATTTGCTATCAACAAAAAAACATTGTTTCAATTTCAGAAATTTTGTAAAAATGATTTGATAAACTCATGAGTTCAACTGTAATAGAAATCATCACTACGAAACACTTTCTTCGTGCGTTTGGATCGACGGAGTTCCGTTAGGCAGCTTCCTGAGTCCTGGCGTTTCCTCTTAGCGCCTCCCTTCGGAGTTCGGTCTCGATTATCCTCACCATTGGGCGGGTCGTCGACAGCGGACAGATTGTCGCTTGTTGGTGTTTTGCGCCCAGGGGACATCAGGGGTTCGTTGCGTGGTTCCTGGCTCGTAATCCAAACATTGGGGCTTTGCCATTGCATAGACCCCTTACAGACTCTGATCTGCGTCCTGTGTGCTATTACTTCCGCGTTTCCAATGCATATCTGGAAAATATTTCGAGAAATTTTTTTAATAAAAATGGCCTTTAACCATCTTGCCTGGTTATGGGGGTTGTGATTCTTATACCATAGTTCATCCCCAGCAGTCAGTTTGTCCAAGGCATCTTCTTGAGCTTTCGGAATTATTCCGCTTTGATGCCTAGAATGAACATCATCATGTGGGTGCGAAATGTCTATATACTTTTTGTAATGTTTTCGTGGATCAACTAAGTCTAAAATAGTCTTTGGTTTGTATGCGAAAATTTTCTCCGCCGGAAAAACTCCCTCCTTTGTCAAGTTGTTGTTTCTATAATTAAATAAAAACAGATTTATCTGGTCTTCCAGTTCCAACTCCGAAATTTCGGGATCCATGAGGAATCTCTTGAGGACTTCCTTCACAGTTCTCACCAACCTCTCAGCTTGGCCGTTACTTGCTGGGTTATAAGGTGGACTTTTCATTACTTTTATCCCTTGCTTCTCTAGGAAATCCACGAAACCCCGAGAGTTAAAAGGAGGACCATTGTCCGAAACCAAAACGTCTGGTAGACCAAAGCGCGCGAAATAAGCCACTAACTTCCTTAAAACTTTATTACAATCTGTACCATGTACCATTTTTTCCACTTCTATCCATTTGGAGTAGCTGTCAACAATCAACAAATAGGTACGATGCCCATAATAGAAAAAATCAATATGGATTCTACTGAATGGTCTAGTAGTTGGTGTCCATTTGGCTATCTCCTTAGGCTTTGGAATAATTGCCATGCTATTACAGCACTCACAGTCGGTTACATATTTTTCAATATCGGTATTTATACCAAACCAATACACCGTATTTCTTGCTAATTGTTTCATTTTGACTATTCCCGCGTGGTTTGCATGCAGTAATTTCAAGATTTTTTTCTGATATACTTTTGGTATGATTATTCTGTCCATAAAAAGAAGACAATCGTCCACAAGCTCTAAATTCAAATAATTTGAGTAAACATCTGCAAATTGCCTATCCACTCTTTCCGGCCAGCCATTTAGCATGAAAGATATTACTTTTTGTAAGAACTCGTCCTCTTTAGTTGCACTGGCGATTACTTTAGAATCAATTGGGAATTCGTTACTGAAATTTATACTGCTAATGGCTTCCGAGTCTATCTGGCTAGGAACTTCCTGCTGCAACGGGAATCTTGAACAAAAATCCGCATTCCCTAATTTATGCGATGGTCTATAAATTATGTCGAAATCATATATTGACAAGTCTAATACAAATCTTTGCAGTCTTGTAACAAAAATTGAATTCCTACCCTCTTTACCAAAAATACCAACTAAAGGTTTATGGTCCGTGTAAACAGTGAAATGTTGTCCATAGAGATACTTGTGGAATTTCTTAATGGTGCAAACTAAAGCCAAAGCCTCCAAATGCAAGATGGGGTATTTCCTTTGAGCCGAATTCAATGAGAATGAAGTGAAACTTATTGGCTTTTCAACATCGTCTACCACATGAGCTATTAATCCTCCCAAACCATAACTTGAAGCGTCCGAAATTACCACCATAGGCTTCTTAGGGTCATAGAATTCCAAAAGATCTGTCTCAATAAGCAAATTTTTGCTTTCAAGAAAGGCTTTTTGACAATGGTCGTCCCAAACGTACTTTGTATTATTCTTCAGTAAATTATATAGAGGATATAATTTTGAAGATAAGTTTGGTATGAATTTATGATAGTAATTTAAAAGTCCTAGGAATGATTTGAGTTCAGATTCGTTTTTTGGGGCATTTGCCTTTTCGATGGTTGAAATTTTGTCTGAGCAAGGTCTAAGTCCTTTATCACTAATAACATGACCCAAATGTGTCAGCTCCGTTACAAAAAATTTGCACTTTTCAAAATTCACTTTTATATTAACATTTGCCAATCGCTCTAAAACCAATAAAAGTTTCCTCTTACATTCTTCTAGAGTTTTCCCTGCTATCAAGACATCATCAAGGTAACATGAAACATGTTCTATTCCTTCTAGTACCTTGTCCATTACTCTTTGAAAAATAGAGGCACTTGAAGATGCCCCTTGTGGTAATCTGTTGTATTTGTATAATCCCTTCATTGTATTGATTACCACAAATTGCTTGGACCTCTCCGTCAATTCTAGTTGGGTAGGGGTAGGCGGGGCAATATGGACACCCGGGGCAGAATGGACACCCTCAATATCTTGAAATATGCGAACTTTTTTGAACTTTTAATGATTGGAGAATATAGTCCATTTATCTAAAACGTAATTTCAGGAAAGAAACATTCGAAATTAAAATTATACTTGATTTTACACGAATAAGTTGCGTCCTCCGTTTTTTGTGCATGGAAATTATAATTTTCACACCATCTAAAATAAGATTTAGTGATTAATTTATTGCAGGTCGATTAAAACCTGATATTTTTAGAACACATGCAAATAGTTTTGCTGTATCTACATGCTTAACATGTTTATGTTTTCTTCTTTATTATATCAAAAATCAAGTTTGGAAATATCTTCTGCTGCCGGGGCAAAATGGACACTCACCTTTTTGAAAGAAGCGGCAAGGGAAAAATATAACCTAAATCACAAACCAACCAAATTCTTCGATTTCAGTATATTTTCGGTTAAATGTTCACTATAGTAGACATAGGGTGAAACAAATTGATCAAAAAACGACAGCAGTGGAAAATAGTTGTTCTAGGCACAGCTGTACATGCCGACAAAAACGAAGCTTTATCCAAAACAGCCTGAATTTAAATTAACTGAACAAAATGAACTACTTCGGCGTATTATTCATCCATAATAGTTGTTTTGTAATGAAATGACTTTATAGGCGTAAATAATGTACGAAATTCGTAAAAGTCTCATGGTGTCCATATTGCCCCATGGGGGTGTCCATTCTGCCCCGTATGCTTGAAGACGGTCATGAAAAACTAACATTTTTCAAAACATTTTTTGAAGTGGATAAATCATTTTTCTTCGTGAACATTCTTATGCAATAGATGCTAAATAGACTTTAAAAGGATACTTGTATCAAAAAACTAAACTTTTTTGACATCTTGCCAGGTAAAGTTGGCAAAAACCTTAGGGTGTCCATATTGCCCCGCCTACCCCTATATGCGCCTTCTAAATCAAGTGCACAGAAAATTTTACAACCGGCTAAATTGGAAAAAATATCCTGTGAAGTTGGTAAAGGGTATGTATTCGGGACAATGGCTTTATTTATTGACACTTTACAATCGATTACTAACCGAATTTCACCGTTCTTCTTCATAACAACGATAATTGGAGAAGCCCATTCACTACTTTCAACTGGTGTAATAACCTTTTGTTCCTCTAATTTATCCAAATACGTTGAAACCTTATCCTTTAATCTATAAGGAACCTCATACGCCTTTTTGAATATCGGAACTTCATCCTTCATCATTAGCTCTGCTTTAAATCCAAGTATGGGCGTCGAAAAATTCTTTTTGAATACTGTAGGGAATTGTTTTTTTAAATCTTCTATGGCAATTTTACCAGAGTCCATATTTACGTTGTTAATGTGTAAGCCATTCATGAAGAACTGTCTCCAGTTTGGGTAAAATACATCAAGCCAAGTTCTACCTAAAAGTGGGTAGAAATCATTTTCGCCATCTAAAACTAAAAGTTGCATTAGCTCTTCTCTTCCATTGAACTTCACTGAAACCCTTGCTTCGCCTGCAATTCTCAATTTTGTCCCATTTACTACCATCAATGGCTCACTGTAACTACGGAGAGGATTATCAAACTTTGAAAAATATCGCCTTTTACTTATAACCGACACAGAAGCACCACAGTCGACTTCCATTTCAAGGGATTTGCCTTCAATAACGACTAACACCAAACACGGATTACTAATCTTATTAATAGAAGACACCTGCATGCATTGTAGATTACCTGAGTCACTGTCCTCGGTATCCTCTTCGTCTCTGGTTTGCATCCGGCTTAGCAACTCGTTTATGTGTCGGTCAGATGATGGTCCAGGCCTATATGATTCTACCAGATTGACGGCGTCGCGGTTCAGGTTCTTTAGTTTGAAGCACTTCTTCCGGATATGTCCCTTGATACCACAAAAATTGCATATCATTTGGGAATAGTCCGGACGCTGCCATTGCCGCTGCCCTCCGACTCGACCATCTTGCCGGTAGTTGTCCGCTTCAGCACCACGCCGGTCTCTATAAGATGGCTGTATTTTCCCTGGCGATTTAATTCCTAGTCGGGATTTCACTGGGCCTCTGCTACTAGTTCCACCTGCATTGTGTCCAAAACCCGATTGGTTCCTAGCTAAATCATAGACCCGAGACAATCTATTTGCTACAATTCCATGTGTCCCACTCGACCTATTATTTACTGCTGCTACCATATTTGAATTTCCTGAATTTGGTTGTTCAGCAGCTCCGGCATTAGCCCGGGCTACCTCCCATGTAGCAATTAGCTTTTCAGCGCTTGCTAAAGTAAGCTTATCCTCGCTTTAAGAGTCGTTGTCTAACCTTCTTGTCGCTTATTCCAGCAATAAGGCGATCAATTATGGCCACTTCCTTAAAGTTTTCGAAACCGCAAAATTCGGCCTGAAGTTTGAGGTTCAAAACAAAATCCTCTACACTCTCGTCTGGATTCTGTATTCTAGTACTAAATTTATATCTTTGAACTAAATCCGTATGTGTTTTGTCTAAACGACTTTTAAGTTTTGAAACAATGTCGTCCAATGAGGCTTCCTCAAAATTCCCTGCCGGATAGAGCAGTTTCATTTCGGCAAAAATTACCGGACCACTTATCGTGATAAAGTATGCCTTTTTCTCGTCATCTCTTATTTTGTTCACCCCGAAAAAGTATTTCATCCGGGTGTACCAGTCATTGAACGATGTTCCCCTACGGTAGGGTTCAATAGAAACAGCCACACTGGTACTCATTGTCAATCAAACAATCACTCAAAAGTAAAGGAACAATATAGTATTCAAACGTTTTTCACCGACCTTTCGTACCGGGCTTGTTCGTTGATCAATTACTGGTTTTTCTCCTCCTGCCTTGGAAAAAGCGCCCACCAAATAATTCCGTTGCACTTTCGCTTAATATTTCGACCTTTTCCGTTTCGTATGATAATGCGAATTGTCCGCAATAGAAGCAAACCTGCTGCAAACAGCCGGTCGTCCGAGTCTACCCTGGGAGCAGGCACAAACGGGATGACAAATTTGGCCTCCAAACCAATGCAGTAGCCAGAAAGATGTACGAGCTAAAACTTTTTCTGTTAGCTTTGCACGCGTTGCTTTTAGAAACACTGCTTTTCTCGCCGCCACTTTTCTATACCGAAAAAGAACGCTGTTTAGCGGGACCGAACCAGCCAGGTCTTGGTGGAGACTTATAGTAGGATCTAAACGTGATATGGAACTGAGGAAATAGGAGATCTAGTCACGATGGTAGTTCAGAGTAAACTAACGTTCACATATATTCCTTTCATCGTTTTCACCTTCGTTACGACCTCTCTTCGGAATGACGAACATCAAATGACATATCGAACGCGCTAGGGGTGCGCAAGTAGTACATACATATCAAGCAGGTCTTGTTTGACTTCCGAGGTCAACCTTGATGTAACGAAAGTGAAACGACGGGTTGCAAAAGACATCACATTGGCTCACTTTTGACAACAAATGTTCCTGTTTGACATACACGGTAAACAACATTTATCCAAAATTGAATGCTAAACAAGGAGTGTTGCAAAAATATTTAAAATTTTTGAAAATAAATTTTATGGGCTTTACCTAATAGGAATACTTTAAAAAATGAGTAAACATGTCGTTTTAATCAATGTTTGATCGAATTATGCAGAAATTGAGATAGGCCTTTAGGAGCCTATTCTCTGCCACCAAAGCGATATTCGTATTAAAAAGTATCATCCTATATGCTCACCCGCAGTGATTGCGATGATACTTTTTCTGCTGCGTTGCTGCAGAATTGACAGTTTTTTATCACTTCAAAAACGCAAGGCAAACAACCATTGAAACTCAAAGAGTCAATGATTCGTTTGAAAGTTTAGTGATGCATCATGACACCTTAAAAATATATGATCTTTCTATAATATAAAAATGAATTTCTGTCTGTCTGTCTGACCTTTATGCATTTGGAAACTACTCAACCGATCGGTGCGAAATTTTGTATGTGGGTATGTTTGAGGCCAGGGAAGGTATAAGTTTGGTTTGAGACCTCTACCACAGACAAACAGACGTATCACTTGGAACAAAATGCGATAAAAATCATCGTCTCGCAAACATAATAGCCCAATGCTAATTATGCTGTAGTACGCAAACCCACTGAGTAGATGGCGGTAGTGAGCAAACGTCAAACAGGAGCAAAAGCGATGCGTGCGCCATGAGCGAGCGATTTGCGAACTACAGAATATTTGAATAATCCGGTAAAAATAAATATGAATTAAAAACCGGTTAAAAGGGAAACGATGGGAAGTGAGTAGAGTGAGACGTCTGTTTGTCTGTGCCTCTACGATCTCTGGAACGAGGGGCTCTCATACAGGATACAGATGACTTTGCGGGGCACGTCTCTACGGAACTTCATGTCAAAAAAACACAGTAGGTAGGCAGTACGACGTTTGCCGGGACAGCTAGTGATCTATAAAAATGGCAAACTATCTTCCATAAAGGTTTAATGTGCCTAGCACTTTTATGAAAAATATAATATTTTAGAAAATGGAACGTAGTAATATGTAGGATAGAAATTTAGTTCGCTATATGGGCTAGTTCCCGATACATCTGGTACTGACAATACATTCTCCCTTTTTCTAACGAACATAGAGTGCCGTACCACGGAAGATGATGTTCAAAGGCTCGTAAGAAGTAGTCTAGAAATTGATGATACAAGCAAAGTTAAGGTTAGAAAACTCATACCAAGAGGTTTATCAAATGATGAGCTAGATTATGTGTCATTCAAAATAACGCTAGATTCTAATTTGAAATGCATTGCCATGAAACCTACGACATGGCCGATAGGAGTAAAGTTCCGAGAGTTTGAAAACCGACGTTTAGTGTGGAGACCTCTGACATAGTAATTTAATAAGTGAAAATAGGAGAAGAATTCAATATTAACCTGATGCTTTATGTCAAATTTAGTTGAGAATTGTTTTTTGTAAACGAAAGCATTTTGATGTTTGTGTTATGAATCACATTGTTTTCTTGTTGCTGTTATTTTGTGTCAAATTAGGTAATAAGTTTTCAATTAAACCAACAAGGTTCGTTGAAATAATTCAATAAATAAATAAATAAATAAATAAATAAATAAATAAATAAATTTTAATCATCTAGTTAACAGAGCCCTATTTTTAAACTTTTACCAGAAACATCAACAAAATTAGTGTTATTTGCTACGTTAGCGTGTTTACTATAAGAGCTAGAAGAAACTTTTTTCAAATTGAAATGGTAGGTTATTGTTAGTGTATTTATAATTTCTGAAACAGTCTATATGTTTTTCATATGGTGAAATTCTTATAATTTCGAAGCAGCATCAAATAAGGTATTACGAGTGTTGGAATGTGTCCAGCATAAAAACAAGTGAATTGTTACCTTATCTACATGTATACGAAGAATTAACAATGGATGAAGTATTTTTTTTTTTTTTTTTTTTTTGATCAGAATTTACTACATAAAATAAAAATTTTAATGTTGTAGTCGATTCGGGGCGAAAAAGTGGGCTTACAAAGGCTTCCGTTTAGCAAATTTTCAGCCTTTTATCATGGAAAAATAAATCTCACTTAGGGGGGCGAAAATGTTTTTCGCAAGCTCCAAGGGGGCGAAACCTCCTAAAAGTTTGGGAAACACTGGTCTAAAATATCATGAAGGCTTTTTGTCCCGAGGATGCGTATTACTCCAGGTTACCCTACAAGTATTTAAAATAGGTTTCACGCATTTTATAGATTTTTTTTTCCATGATCTCATATCAAATCGCCGAAAATCACGTCGCTGAGCAGTGACAAAAAGTCAACATCAACACCAATCCGATAACCTTTCTTACTCATAAACTATTATCAGCAAACAAATGGATCGGAGGTTGCATGCCCGATGAGGTATTTGCGATTTGTATTTACTCGTACAGCATCTCATTCGAACTGCCAGGCCCCGCAAATCTCGACAAATCAGACGCCACGTAGCGTCGGTCCAAAATGTCTATCGCTCAAACGTTACAGGCTCTATAGAAACAGCCGTATCAACGTAAGCAAATCAAAATTGAATAGTAACCTACCAAACAAACAGAGAAATGACTGACGATGACGCAGAGCTTCAGCTCATCATATGAATTGCCTCAGTTTACGCTGCATGGAATATAAGCCGAAGCACTTTGACACCGAGCGTATACAAGATCAAGCGATTCTGTTACCCCCCGCAAGGAAAGTTTGATAAGAATGTGCACAAATCATGTGAATAAATAAAGCATGGTATAGCTGAGCTAATTGCCATGCGATGCACTTTGTAATGATCAGACAAACTGTTGCGGTATGTTGATGGGATAATCTAAACTTGTAGGGCGCTGTTCAAAAACTACGTAGACTCATTTTTGGCCAACTCAAACACCACACCCCCCCCCCTCTCGTACACTTTAGTTCATACAAAATTTTCTAAATTTGTATGAAGCGTAAACTTTGGCCAGACCCCTTAAGGGCTGCTTAGATGCAGGTTTTGGCCCAATATATGGCTGAATGATAACAAAAATACGTTCAGAATATCACATTTATTTTGCCTTTTCTTTTCTATCTTTTCTATGTTCTTTTTTCTTCACTCTGCGCTTCAAAAATAGGTTATTTATGCAATTTCGGATGTGCTGGACAGTATTTTTCTGCTTGAATGCGTAAAAGGTTGTGTATTTGAAATGCTACGCAACAGCTGTCTAATTTTCTGTAGCAGTTCAGTTGCCAAGGCCTCAAGTACACAGCATCAAATATTTGTCTGGGAATGAACTAAAGATCAACCATTTGCTTGACACTAATGAAAATTCGATCGAGTCAAAGATGTTCGAGCATTGGCTTCTTCTTGGACAAAGATTTGACCCTGTGAACAGCGATCTTAATTTAAGACAGTTTAGCAGTCGAACTGCTATGACAGAGCAGTAAGCAGGTGTAGATATAATGCTGAAATACGGCTTGTTTAAATGCTTATTGATTATCTGGGTAGCGGTGTACGCTTGTAGCTACGGACTTTATGACTCACTTTTTAGGAAAACACCAAGGTAAGATGCTGGCGAATTCCCAGCTTCATAAGTCGCACCCTATATCCATGGAAGGTGGGTGAAGAGGAAGAACGCGGCATCGAAGAATCGGCACTCTCAAGTTATGAAACAAATTGTGTGACCAAATTTTGACCGTATCACCTTCTTCTTCTTCTTTATGGCTCTACGTCCCCACAGGGACTTGGCCTGCCTCGCCTTAGTGTTCTTTCTGAGCATTTCCACAGTTATTAATTGAAGGGCTTCCTTTGCCTGCCATTGCATGATTTTGTATATTGTGAGGCAAGTACAATGATACACTATGCCCAGGGAGTCGAGAAAATTTTCCCGACTGGAACGGGAATCGAACCCGTTGTCTCCGGATTGGCGATCCATAGCCTTAACCACTAGGCTACCTGGAGACACCAACCGTATCACCCTTTAGTTTATTAACTCTATTGACTGGACACACAAAATCTAATGGTTTTCTTTGGTACATCGAGGTCTTGAAATTAGTCTACACTGAAATAAATTTTGTTGTAGAAACTATCGATTTCATAGTAAAATTACTAACCGTACCTATGATTCTCAACCGACAGCTATTTCCTGTTAATTCCACTAAAACACTGTCAATTTTACTAGCAGTGCTGTTAACATTACCAAAAATAATCTAAATTTAACAGCTGGGCATTGTATTTTTTTAACCATACCGTGTTGTAAGATGCGTGTCCAGGAAAAAATGACAATGTTTTGTTGTTGAGACGACTACGCTTTTAGTCAAATTTACTGCAATGCATTGTTACTTCAATCATATTTCAATGAACTTAGCAGATTTTGTTGTCGGTTGAGAATCATAGGTACGGTTAGTAATTTTACTATGGAATCGATAATTTCCACAACAAAATTTATTTCAGTGTATGGTGGAACTGCCCCACGCACGTTGCCGTTTAACCATTGTGATCAATCTTATATTCAGGCTTGACAGAAACTCTCGCGAGAAAATAACGAGGCAACTTCGGCGATTTTCTGAGGAAAGAAAATAAATCCCAGAAATTCAGGCCGAGCATTTTGAAAAGTCCTAACTGACATTTAATAATATCGGAGAAAATGCGACTGCTAAACTTAAATTCCAATTAAAACCGAGACGTATATAAACTTGTTTTACTTCTAGGGGGGGAATCTATCGTAGAGTTAAGAAAAGATGTTTATTTTGTACTTTTCTTACATTTTTCCATGTAGTATGTTAGTAAACTGAATTGAAATCATCTCATTTAACAGATGACTTGAACTCAACTCACATGAATTGCGGGCTTAGACGAGGCAAGTGAGATGATTTCATTTGACTTGAATGAAAAAGTTCAACATGTTCTAGTTTCGTTCAAGTCAAGTGAGTTGCTGAAATGAGATGAATGGTGGTGCTTCCACGTTCAATTCGCCAGGCATTATGCCTGGTTTACACTGTTCATGTGAAACGAGCATCTGACTTGCTAACTTCTCACACATGTTCAATCCAATGGAATGATGTGTTTAGACTGAGCAAATAACTTGAATGTCCACTTTCATGCTCTTGAATGCATCTCACCTGAAGCAAGTGTTTACATTGTTCAGCTCGTGCCGCGCGTGAGCAAACTGAATTGAATTCATCTCGCTTGAAAGAGGACTTGAAATCAACTCACATGAATCGGGGGTTTAGACGGGGCAAGTGAGATGATTCCGTTTGACTTGAATGAAAAAGTTCAACATGTTCAACTTTCGTTCAAGTCAAGTCAGTTGCTCAATTGAGATGAATGGTGGTGTTTACACGTTCAATTCGCATTCAATTAGGCATTTTCAACTGACTGGAATCAAGTCACTTGCACCGTCTAAACCAGGCTTTAGGCCGTAAAGCAATTTGGTAGTTTTATTAACCGTCAAGATAGCGTCTACGGTCGACCTCCCTTTCCGGGAAGCCTTCTTATGCCGTTTTAACCTTCCTTTTGCATCACGTTGGCAGCTGCTCGCTGACGTAGTGTATGGTTTGCGCACGTTCGCGTCGAAAGTAACGCTAATGCCAAAGGAGGGTTAAACTGATGAACGTGGTGGTCTGATATTAGGGGGCACCCATTTAGAACGTCACGCTAAAAAAAGGGAATTTTCAAGACCCCCCTCCCCCTTTGACGGGCTTATCATATTGTTTTGTCACACTTTTTACTTTTTAGAACCCCCCCCCCCTCACCCTTCTAAACGTGACGTACTTTATTGATACCCCCTTTACGACATTTTTAGAGGATTTGCCATACATTGTCGAGCAGCTTTCAATGAAGCACGTCTGGTAACATCACATAGCACAGCACTTTGTAAGTGTCGTTCGGAATGGTGATCACGTCGGCAGCTAGCTCGCTGACGTAGTATGTACACGGTATGACCCTAATACACAAGGAGGGTTAAACTTATAAATGATATTTAAACGAAAACCTAACTTAACTGTATATCTAACTTTTAGCTATCATATCGCATTAGATTAGCAACTGAACGACGAAAAATTGGAATTGCCGGAGCTGGGAATTACACCAATGTATATCTGCTTATGAAGCGAATTTGTTACCAACTGCGCGACTATTATATAGTTACTAGTTGTATAGTTACTCATCATTTTTTTTTTAATTTATCATTGCAGATGAACATGAACTGATCGATCGCATCCGGGCCATAGCCAACAAAAACGAAGTATGGAGATCATACATCGGTATGGGCTACCATAACTGCCTTGTACCGCACCCGATCTTGCGCAATATTTTCGAGAATCCTGGGTGGACTACCCAGTACACTCCATACCAGCCGGAAATCAGCCAAGGCCGGTTGGAGTCTTTGCTTAATTTCCAAACTCTGGTCACCGAGCTGACGGGCCTGGAAATCGCCAACGCTTCACTTCTGGATGAAGGCACAGCTGCCGCCGAAGCAATGAGCTTGTGTCATCGCTACAACAAACGGAAGAAGATTTTCATCTCCAAGAAATTGCATCCACAAACAGTAGAAGTTGTGAGAACTCGCCTCGAAGCCATGGGTATTGAAGTTTTAGTGGGATCTGTGAGAGACATAGACTTTGCAGATCATGAAATATCCGGTATTTTACTGCAATATCCCGATACTTTCGGAGATGTGCAAGACTTCGAACAAGTTTCGGCTGACTGTAAAAAGAATGGCACCCTCGTGGCCGTAGCAACGGATCTTTTGGCGCTGACTCTTCTTAGACCACCAGCAGAGTTTGGAGCAGATATTGCTATTGGATCCGCCCAACGTTTTGGAGTTCCTTTGGGATATGGTGGACCTCATGCTGCTTTCTTTGCGTGTCGTCAAAAACTCACTCGTCTTATTCCTGGTAGAATGATTGGTGTCACCAGAGATATGGATGGTCAAGATGCATATCGGTTGGCACTGCAAACTCGAGAACAGCATATTCGGAGAGATAAAGCCACTAGTAATATATGCACTGCTCAAGCGCTTCTCGCTAATATGGCTGCCATGTACGCCATTTATCACGGGCCTGAAGGTTTGAAGAATATTTCCAACAGGATTCACAACTACGCTTTAACATTGAATGCTGGATTAATCAAAGCAGGACACGAGCAACTCAACAAAGCCTTCTTCGATACCTTGCACGTTATTCCTCATGGAATGAGTACGACCGAGGTTAGAGCAAGAGCTGAAGCGAAGAAGATCAATTTGCGTTACTTCAGCGATGATTCGATTGGCGTTTCCATGGATGAAACGGTTAAGACTTCAGACATTGCAGATCTTTTATGGGTATTCAACTGTCCTAATGTGGAAACCACTCTGGCAGATCCGTTAGCAACAGCCTTGTCAGTTCACAAAACTCAATACAAACGTACCTCACCTTTCTTAACTCATCCAATCTTTAACAAGCACCATAGCGAATCGCGAATGGTTCGGTATATGAAGCAACTTGAGAACAAGGACATTTCACTTGTGCACTCCATGATACCATTGGGATCATGTACAATGAAGCTAAATTCAACAACCGAGATGATACCTTGCTCATTCCGGCACTTCACAGAACTTCACCCTTTTGCTCCGATAGAGCAAGCTAAAGGCTACAAGCAAATGTTTGATGAGTTGGAAAAAGATCTATGTGAAATTACGGGTTATGACAAAATTTCCTTCCAGCCAAACAGCGGAGCACAAGGCGAATATGCCGGTCTAAGAGCCATCCGCAGTTATCATGAGTCGCGGGGAGAAGCTAACAGAACCATTTGTTTGATTCCAATCAGCGCTCACGGAACGAACCCAGCCTCAGCTCAAATGGCTGGTATGCGAGTTGAGGCCATTAGGGTGAACACTCACAACGGAACGATCGATACTGCTCATTTGAAGGAGAAGGTTGAAGAACATTCTAAGAACCTATCATGCTTGATGATCACCTATCCATCAACGAATGGCATTTTCGAGGACAACGTCGTAGATGTTTGCGAACTTGTCCATCAACATGGTGGCCAGGTATATCTGGATGGGGCCAACATGAACGCTCAAGTGGGTTTATGCCGTCCTGGAGATTTCGGAAGCGATGTATCTCATCTGAATTTGCACAAAACATTCTGCATTCCTCATGGTGGTGGAGGCCCGGGTATGGGTCCAATTGGCGTAAAAGCACATCTGGCCCCATTCCTACCAACTCACCCGGTTATAGATCCTTTGGAGGGGTCGGAAAACAAAAGTTTCGGCGTTGTAAGTGCTGGGCCTTATGGAAGCTCGTCGATTCTACCGATTTCGTGGTCATACATCAAAGTAAGGTCTTTACAGGATAAACAATCTTGTTTGTTATAAAAATGTTAATGTTTTTCAGTTGATGGGTGGACGTGGCTTACGTCGGGCAACACAAGTAGCCATTCTCAATGCCAACTACATGTCGAAACGGTTGGAGAACCATTTCAAAACTCTCTATACTGATCCAAACACCGGTTTAGTGGCGCATGAGTTTATCATGGATGTTCGAGACTTCAAGAAAACAGCCAATATTGAAGCTGTAGACATTGCCAAACGCCTGATGGACTATGGATTCCATGCCCCAACAATGTCCTGGCCTGTTGCCGGTACGCTAATGGTGGAGCCTACCGAATCCGAAGACAAGGAAGAATTGGATCGTTTTTGTGAAGCGATGATTTCAATTCGCAAAGAAATTCTAGAAATCGAAGAAGGACGCATGGATGTACGAATCAACCCTTTGAAAATGGCGCCACACACTCAGAAACAGACTATATCTTCCGAATGGAATCGCCCGTATCCTAGGGAACAGGGAGCTTTCCCTGCGGTATGTCGAGTCGTTAGTAAGAGTAATACCCATTGAGTTTTATGTTAAAATGTTCTTTTTTTTCAGCCATTCGTCAAGCCAGAAACTAAAGTTTGGCCCACAGTCGGACGTATTGACGACCTGTACGGAGACAAACATCTAGTTTGCACATGTCCACCCATGGTTCCTGATTACGAATAAGACAGCATCCATTTATTAAGTAACGCCAAAATCGACATTTTACCCCCCCCCCCCCTCCGTTACGCTTTTTTGTATTAAAATCCTGAAAATTTTGAACGGGCCATAACGCTCGGCCGTACTACCCACTCCCCCCCCCCCCCTAGGGCGTTACGTGATTTGTGGACGGCTTCTAACTGGATTTGCAGTTATGTGTTGAATCATGAAAACGATACATTCAAAATACATGGAAAGTAAATGTTCAAATATCAAAAATACAACGAGAAATAAAATATTTGGCTTAATACAATTGTAATATGTAGAATGGTAATAAAAATAAGCATATGACTTCCATTTTTTTTTTCAAATAAGAAAAAATATCTTAACTTTTTTGCAATCTACTACAAATAACACGCAAACTCACAGGTAAAAAATTAGGGGTGTTGCTAACGCTGGCAGCCCTGATATTTTGAATAACGCATTGACCTGTGATACCTCCGATCAGACTCGGAGCGCACCATCTCTGACCTTGATCCTGCGTATCTACCGACGCGCAACGAACGTCAGGGTAACGTCAAGATGAGGGAAAATAATTGTGAATTAGAAAGTAATCTAAGTCATCAGAATTTCTTATATTGTGCATTGCGTATTAGGTGGTCAAATCAGCCTTTTGCACAGTAAGTTCGTTTGTAGTACAATCGATCAAACGATCAAACGATCAAATCTGACTATACATGTCAATGGTTGCTACTCCGTGATTGATCTGAGCTGGTACTAATTGCACTGGGATCCAATTGAATAAGGGCTGGGACACTCCACTTATTCTCAAAGTGCAAATCTAGCAGCTCATACATTTTGGATCAATAACGGCGCCGGCCACGTCCTTATAGTCAGTTGGGAAGGGAGAGGAATGTTAGAGTGTGCTGGTTGTTGCTACTAAAGACCGAGATCACCTCTGCATCCCCACAACCAGCACGGACTGGGGTATTTGTTAGACGGAAAGGATGGGAGATCTGGGAGTCACCGTTGGGTCGATCCATGGATAGGGGTTATTTATAGTGTTCGTAAGGTGATAGATTGTGTGGTGAATAAGGTGAGTGAATAAGGTCAAGCGGCACAGCACGCTTTTTGGTTGCATAACTTGTAGGCGTTACATACACTGTGCTGTCAGTGGAAGTTGGAAGGAAGGGAATAGTAGTTTACGCAACAAGGTGCAGAATGATGATTTTTACAGCACGAGCCGTACATTTATCCAACGAGGCTTGCCGAGTTGGATAATTACGATGAGTGCTGTAAAAATCGAGTTCTGCACCGAGTTGCGTACAACGTTTTTTGCAACTTCATAAATTACCACTTGAGGATAGTTTCAACAAAACTTTTTCATCAGACTGCACACTGATGTTTATAGTCATGTTAAAGGAAGTCTGATCATAGCAGGTTATACCGTGCAGTAGTCACAATTTTTCAAACCTGCGTCCAGAAAGCATCAATAAGTTGATCAAAACTGAAAACAGTGCTGTAATGGTTCATTACGCAACGCAAATCAATGCTGTAATGAACCATTACAGCACTGTGAATTTGGTGTGGGAAAGATGGCCTTTTCCTGTCAGATTTGCGTGAGGTAAAATGGCCTATTACGATGAGAAGTTGCAAAAACGACTTTTTTACAATTCGTTTCTGGTTCTAGCGATGGCTATGAACATATGAATATACATGAGTTGTATATGTAGAGAAGAGAGAGAGAGGAAGTGGATAGAAAGATACAAAGTAGGATGAAAGGGACGGGCCAGGGATTGAACCCATGACCTTCTGCATACGAATCAGAAGCGGTAGCCACTAGACCACTAAGCCCGTCGTAAGTTCGTTTGTAGTACAATCTATGAAATACTAATTACCCATAAACTGTTATTGTATAGGATAACGCGATCTGAAAGGTATCTATATCGCTAGGTTTGTGTCCATGAGTATTCGCATAGTTTGATCGTAAGTGAATTATAATTTGTTGCGACCCAAAATTGGAAATAATGAACTAAATCATGTGATAGGTGTTCCTCAGATCATCTGGACGATAAATTGAACTACTCTTGTCAAGATTGTTGGGATAGCTATAATCAAGGAGACTAGTTTGTAAGTAGTCTTGCATTTGCTACATTTGGGCTATTTACTAATAATAAATTACCTTCCCAGCTTAAAGAACTCGGCACCAAAATCCAAAGGGCGATTCTCTTGAGAGCTCCGAAACTTCTACCCAACAAAGCTTTAAGAAACTACTTCGAACACTAGGATTGAAGATGCCCGAAACGGATCGGTTCGACTGCAAGCTCTGTCGGAGGTCGAATAATGTGGACGATATGGTGTTCTGTGCGGTGTGCCAAGAATGGTATCACTACCAGTGTGTATAACAAAAATTCTTATAAGTTTTACTATTACTTATTCGATCTCGCTCAAAATTTTACCAATGGAGCTTTAATATATGGTTTATGATTGATCAAAATTTCAGCGTATTTGATTGATGTATAAAAAAGTAATGATCATTTGAATGAAAAATTATTTTGATCAAAAAATTGCTGTACGGACAATTGTTTGATACACTGTATATATTTTTTACGAACCAAACATCACCATTGAGAGGCATTTTATTTGAAGTTTTTAAAGTGATTTGCGAGATTCTGCAGTTCTTAGGTATCCATAGTTTAACGTAGGCAGGCTTTATTGGCCAAGGCAACCATCTTATCATAGCAGTAGTTAGGCCCCAGAAAAAACTTTACGACTTTTTAAATTCAAATCTTTGATTACTCAAGACCGTTCGCAATGCTGTTTTATTTTGTATGGCGAGTTTTAAAATTTTGCCGCTTTTATCGCATTGGTTTGGTCGTGCGTCTCCACATGGATGCTAGAAATTCGCAGTAGCGATGCGAATCAGTGGCAAGATACCATTTCATCCGAGGGGAAACAAAATACTCAATCAGTGAAAATTAGCATAGATTTGTGATTTCGTTCCATGTCAATAAAAAATAACGAGATATATAACATTAAGACACATTATTTTATAATGTCAAATTTCAATTATGCAATTTTATTTCCCTGCATAAAAGAGTGAAATCTATTCAGTACCAATAAAGTATACATTGGCAAGGATCTAAGCGAGAGACGGGCACACGGGTGAATTGAGAGGTCTTTACGGAAGATGTCCAATGAAGGATCTCATGAAGGGTTTTAATGATTTCGGGGGCTTTTAGAAAGTTTTAAATTTATGCTGATTTAGATCGCAACAGGCTGAATAACACACTATGGCCAAACACCCGACTGGCCAAAACTGATGCTTCTTCTTCTTCTCTTCTGTATGACTCTACGTTCCCACTGGAACTTGGCCTGCCTCTCTCCAACTTAGTGTTCCTTTAGCACTTCCACAGTTATAAATTGGAGGGCTTTCTTTGCCTGCCATTGCATGAATTTGTATATTGTGAGGCAAGTGCAATGATACACTATGCCCAAGGAGTCGAGAAAATTTTCCCGACCGGAACGGGAATCGAACCCGCCGTCTCCGGATTGGCGATCCATAGCCTTAACCACTAAGCTAACTGGAGACCCCTGATGCTTATAAGTGTTAAAACATGTGGTAATGTAAGCCTTAAAAGTTTCACATACCAGATGAAATAAACACATATATATGATGATATTGTAGAATTAATTAATAAATAAATTGTGTTTTATCAGATATGGAATTTAGCGACCTGTGTACTTTTCAGTGGATTGAAAATTTGGATTGTCTTCAGCTTCAGGCACCGTCTTGAAAAGGTTTGTGACAAAAAAGATATTTTTTTTAAATAACGTTCAGGAAATTGGTCTGTTAGGCATCATGGAACGTTGAAATATAGATTGCTTAACGTCAAATGGACGAAAATGAGGTTTGAAGTTGAAAAACACTCGCATTTTTTCCTGCCGCATACTGTATGTGGTTAATCTCCAAGTTGATCACAAGGAAAATTCGTCGTCATTCTGGTCATATGTAAATGCTCGTAAACGATCCGCAGGCATTCCAACAGATTTGACCTATGGTGATCCCCAAATCGAAGTCACGACTTTAAACGCACGCTAGTGAACTTCAATCGATTTTTAATATGGCGCATTATGCTAATAGAGCTAATCGGAATTGTGTTACGGCATATCTTAGTAGGTAAAATAACAAGTTTTGAAAATCTGAATCGATGATTAACTACTACTGTATTATCATGGCTGTGGCTAATATCCCGGTTTATTCAAAAACAAAAAAGCAAATTAGTTCAAGTTTACTCGATTTATTAAAGTAAGTTTATAATTTGCAAATAGGAATTAAATCTGAATGAAATTGAACGCGCTCACATCATATATTTGGTGTTCTCTTCCTGCAAGAATTTGGCCGATCGCTTGGCATCCAAAAACAACGAATTGACGTCCATGATATCGTCTTTGGTGATTTGCGTCCGCCCGTTTACTTTACAGTTCTGGTGCGCAGGCGTCAGCAGCTGTACGGCATACCGTAGGGTGGTGTTATCTCCAATTTCGCTCAACGCTTGAATGGCCGCATCTTCAACACTCAGCCCTTCAGTTTGAGCCCTCAATTTGATAATTTGCTCGATCTCCGACAGATTGTATGGCGAAGTTCGAACGATCAACAAGCGATCCAGCAAATCCAAAGGAATCCCGTGGGGAGAGATGATATCATCCGTTCCACGAATGACACATCGGCCTCTGTTGGTGGCGAAGATGACTATTGGGGCAATAGCAGATTCCAGCGACTTGTGTAAATAGGTAAAGCACTCCAAATCCAGCATATGAACCTCATCGATGAACAAAACACCGGGAACCAATTCGGCGATTCCTTGATCGATATACTTGTTGACCACTTTGTTGATTTCCATTCGAAGCTTGTCTGTGATTTCAGTTTTCTTTGGTTTCATTATCTGACCCACCATCGAAAGGACGTCCTGACCGCCTTGGGGACGTGCATTAGCCACGTCCAAATCGTGAAGTGTTACATCTTGGACGACTTCTTTCTTCTTATGGACATCACCTTTAGGAAGGGGAACGTATTCTTCCGTTTCCAGATCAAATTCAGTGGCAAATGTGTCACTTCGTCCTTGTCTTTTGACGGCACCGCTGTTGGCCTCGATGTAAATGACATCTCCCACCTCGACCTTCTCCTTCTGCAGCGATTCGTAAATGCTTGGGTCCAGCTTGAGCTGTTTAGTACCTTTGGCCGTTTTTAGACCAATCACGACATTACTTATTGTTTTTCCATACCCTCCCATTGGATTTTCAGTTTCAACCGGAGTCAACTCTGTCACTTCACCTTCGTACACTTCCTTCGTTTCCCGGATACGAAGTCCAATCGAACGGCGGAAATTCTCCATCAGTACCTCAGTTTTCTTGATCTCACTGCTAAACACCTCCGAACCGACCATCGGACAAAATGGAACCTTGTTGCCAAGTTCCTGGGCGATGGCAAGGGCAATCGCCGTTTTCCCCGTTCCCGGAGGCCCCGCCAGCAGCAAAGCTCGACCTGACATTTTCTTCGACTTGATTAAATCCACCACAATGCCCGCTGCCTAAAATGTAAAAAAATAGTGTTAGGTACATTTCTTATTGTTTAATTGATCTTATAAAGCAAACACCATTTACCTCACGGGCATCTTTTTGACCGACCAAACCGGCGGCCATCTGAAGCGGAACTCCGTTTTCATCTAGCCCGAGACCCTTGACGTGACTGTGAGCAGCAATACGCTGGGTTTTCACTGTGCTTTTCACTTCTTCGATCTTCATTTTCAACTTTAACTGTAGGTAGGCTTGTGTATGGCAAATACACTGATTTTGTATCACTTCTGTCTGAAAGAAATTAAATAAAATTTTCCACTATCTGTAGACCGTAAACAAGTTACCGGTTTCCAAGGCGTTTGTGGTTTCTCGCGTTTTCCAAACGCGCGTGTTTATCTTGATGACAGCTCTTGTTTTTAAAAGGGCCAAGTTCAGCTTTACCACAGTTGATCTGGGTATCAAGCTAACCTGCACTGCGAATCCGGCATTACCCTTTAAGGTGTAAAAAGTACCCTCTATTTCCTACACTCAGAAATAAAAGTATACGAGGAATTACTATTATTTATGCATTTTGTATCCGCATCTCTCTCACTCTCTTTTTGTTTTCATGCTATCTGCCGTTTAGCCTGGATTGAAGAGAAGTGTTTCGTCAACCCAGGCGAAGCACCAGATAGCATGAAAACAGAAAAAGAGTGAGAAAGATGCGGATACAAAATGCATAAATAATAGTAATTCCGTGTATACTTTTATTTCTGTGCGTAGTATATGAAGCTGTCAAAATAAAGGTTGTCAATGTTTGAAAAAGAGTACCCGCATAATCACAAACTGTAAATGCATTGTTTCTCATACTGTTTATGACCATTAGAAATTGTCATTTAACCATTTCTCAGACTATCGGAGATAACAGTAAGCTAACCATTCCATGCATAGATTTGCCTGTTTGACAAACGGTAACCCGCCAAATAACAGTATGTGGAATAGGCGGTTAAGATAGGTTACCATAAAAAATCGCTCGTTTTCCCGAACAAATTTTTCGCAAAACAGTAAAGGATATGGTCAATATATTATCCAGTTTTTCAGACAATTCACTGCATAACAAATGGTAAGAGAACAGTTCAACAATAAATCTAGAAGAAAAACGAACACTGTATGGGTTATTATTGATGTATGGTCTTTCATGGTGATGTAAGCTTATGATATATGGTTCTGCTATATTTGAACCGTTTAAAAATAAAAGAAGCAGTAATGAGTTCATCGGCTTTTTTATTCAAAAAATTCAACGCTTCATTCTGGGCTTGGTAATACCTACGGCGATTGGTTGATTAATTGGCGATTTCTGTGGTGGCAGCGAATTTTTCATCGCAAGTATCCAATTTCCACCCGCCGCAGGCCGAATCCTTCACTACGCCCTTAAGCGGGACGCCTCGCAGTCGCACAGTCAGGCCAGATCAGGTTTGTATCGCTGACTTCAAGTTCCGGAATCCTGCAAAACAATTTGAATTTTATGAGATATGGCACAAAAACAAAATACAAGTCATAGAAAACTTACCCTCTAGACCGCTCCAAGTGCTTCAAAACATTTTCCGAGGTAAATTTTCAGTTTATTATGTTCACCCGCTCGCGGGCGAAAGATTTTTTTTTCTACTCAATGCAAACTGCAAAGTTCGACCGGTACAGATACCAATGCAAGCTACTATTTGACAAACTGTTGAACTCAAGTGGCATACAGTGAAACGCGCATGTGTAAGTGTGTTGCACAAATAAAATCACAAACCGTTTGAGAAAAGGTCATTCTATATTGCCACCATGCCTCCTGAGTTTTCATCACTGTATTATTCGACAACTTCTGCACAATATAACATATTGTTACAGCTTTGTATGCGTTACATAGACCGTTCTTTATGATTGAATGCTTCGAGTTTCATAGTTTCAACATTAAAGCATCTGTTCGAGATACAGTAACAGTAACGGATAAAGGAGACATACTGTGTGAATATTAACACAAACTGTATTTTATTATGCGGGTATTTTTTTCCCTTTGAATTCCGACCGTGTACTCTGTGATGAGTGGAAAATTTGTTAAACATTTTCGAGGTGCTGATGATGATGCTTGTGATTTGCTTATTTTTGCGGGTAAGTTCAAACTAAATATTTATTCAACTGTGTTTTAAAGTGACGAACTAATGGGAAATTTGATTATTTCATAGGATGCCGACAGCTCCGAGTGTGATTCTGGACCTCCGCTCGAGCCTCCACCTGGATCAAAGTTGGGTACAGGATTCAATTAACCAGATGCTGGAAGAAAGGTTATCTGCGGTTCTTTGGCAAAACCCACATACATAATTAAGAAGTAAAATAACAGGAATGAATAAATATTTCGCTAGAACTATCTTTTGTGCGTTGTTTGTCATTCAATTTTGTATTTAAAAATTTAATTATTTATTACTAAGTCCCCATAAAATGAAAAAGAGGGTAAATTTTACTCTTTTCATCATTTCAGATCATTCCAGAAAAAGGGTAAAAATCACTCGTTTATTCAACGTACAAGCGGTTTACCCTTTAAAGAGTAAAGGCCGTTTACTCTTTTTATGAGTTCACCTAGTTACTCTCGAAAAGGGTACTTTTTTACTCTTTAAAGAGCACTTTGGTCTCTCAGTGGAAACTATTCTCCATTGCACGGTGACGTCAACGGCGTCATGGTTGCGATTTTTTCCGCAGTCAGTTCGCAGATTGTGAACAATACTCGGGTACCCACTTTACGTAATTTATGTTTAGTCCCTTGTTGTCAGAGCTGTCAGATCAGTGTAACTCGCTAAATATAATTTACACTATAGATAGTAGAGTAAACATAGATCCGCGTGAGATGAATCCGTTGTATCCAAACGAACTGTCAAAATCTGTATCCAAACGAGCATGACGTCACGATTTGGCTAACATCAATGGAGCGCATGACGTCATATTCAATCGTCGCACTCTTGAAAATTACTACTTACACGCTTGAAACATTTGAGTCAGCGGTGTCCGCGGATCTATGTTTACTCTACTATCTATAATTTACACAAAAGGAAATTTACACGGAAAAAAAATACACGGTTATGAATATTATTGGGTACTGGACTGGACACACAAAATTTGATCGTTTTCTTTGGTACATCGAGGTCTTGAAATTAGTCTATGGTGACGTCATCAAGAAATCGCTCTCTTTCTCTCCTACGGAATATTAGAAAACAACAGGACCAACACCTGTCAAATTTGACAGGTACTGGTCCTGTTGTTTTCAAACTCTCTGAAAGAGCGAAAGAGATAGAATTTCGCCGTGAGGTGGTCTATATAAATATAGACACTATAAATAGATTCCATAGACTCGCGGAGACATGGTTGAGCAATACTATTTTAGTGTGTTTTGCAGTGAATTTAGAGTGTACCAAGCGAATATGACGTCACGCAATCCATTGTCGTTATTGAAATCATGACGTCATGCTCGTTTGGCTACACGAACTGACAGTTCGTTTGGCTATCACGGAAAATCCAAACTACCTAATATAGCGCATTTGGTTCACCACATGCCGGATCCCGCCAATCCGTTCGGTATGGGTTCAGTCGATCGGTAGCAAACATCATGTAGCAGCTCGCAGGCCTGCAAATGAATCGTTTTGGCCACGCTGGTACTATTTCGGCGGTGAAGTTAATCAGAAGAATCATTTTTCGGACGGACACTCGCGTCAACAGGGCCACCAACTGTTCGAGCGACTGATTTGCTTGTTTTATCGGTTCTTCAGCGCTGCCACAATGCGACATCCTTCTGCATGGCTAGCCGTGGATAGATAGCGATCAGATCAGCAGTGTACAACACAACGAACACGGCATCGGAACTAAGCTTCTTAAAGGAGGTCAGCTCCTAGCGGGTGCAGAACGTCGATCGACGGGTCAGCTTACCGGATATCTGTATGCCGCGGTGAATGGTTTGGATGACATTTTGTGGGTGTTGTGGCTGATGTTGGTTGGGGTTGAGAGAATCGGTACAGTCTCCAGCGGGAGGTATCTATCCACATATTTGTCGCACATATTGAGGGCCCTATTCAGGCGACCTGTTGATTAGTTCAGGACTCCCAGGTCTTTCATCGAATTTGCTCGGCGCAACACTGGTTTATCAGGCGATCCGACATACTCTCTTCGCACTTGGTTTCTATCATCTGTGAAGAAAGATACATTGAGAAAATCGTCTGTTCGACATAATACATGCTCTTACACATAAAATTATCCATATTGTGCAGTGGCCCTTCGATGAGCTTCGGCCGGACGTAAGGAATCCTCCGTCCAAGGGGCAGATCACTCTTTGAATGTGCATTCAATTTGCATCTAATGTATGAAAATGCATTTTGATATATTTTTCATCAACTCAGCATTGATATTTTTATTTACTATGAAAACGTCAGTTTGCTGAATGTCAAAACTGTTCATATATTTTCCATTCTGTATTATTAAGATTACAAACACATACGGCTGAATCGGCAGGTAAGAATTCCTTTTTTCCTTCCTCATCAGAACAGCACCGAAAAAGTTTTCATTCATTCGAAGATCACATAATGCACGACGTTAAACATGTGTTGCTGCTATCGATACTGCTGCTTCCCAATCATCGAGCGCTGGAACTTCGGAAGATGGAACTCGCTCTACAGCTCCGGCGGTTGTGTGTATATTTCCTGGTACGATTGGGAGGGCCGAGGCTACGGCAGCGGAGAGGATGCCGTGATGGAGGATACCGTTTCGACGATGGATTTCGCAACAACGGCGTTCCCCGTGGTGGACCCCACATGAACCACCGAGAATCGATCAGGCCACGACCAAGACAGATAAGTTCGATTTCGACGCAAAGTATGTCAGGCTCATCATCGGACGCGGCGGGAGCAAGCTCCGCGAAATGCCTGGCGTTGGTACAAATAGATAAGCAGCATAACGAGAACGGCCGGAACAATGTGTCGGTGATGGACGATCAGTGGAATGTTGACCGCAAGAGAGACATCGGTGGAAGATGGCAGGGGAGATTCAATAAAAAGTTGCTTCACTTCATTCAATCTTAGTTTGTTTTTTTATTCTTCAAATGACACAACAGCGGCTCATAAACAAATTCTCGATAAAACTGAGTCAGTTTAGCCTGGATATTGAAGCCAACCCAACCTGGAAGCTTGGGGTCAACCTTGGGGTCAACCAGGTGAAACGTGATTTAGTCTGTCATTTAAACTATTTAGTATTGATTTTTTTTTTTCTGAGTATGCACAACACCTCTTAGTTAATAGAATCGTCAAGGGCTTGATGATACCTCCATGAATTTGGTGGTTAAATTGTAGTTATTACCATTAATGCTAGTGGATAATTAATTATAAGCGCTAGTTGAGACTGACAGAGTTTGTTATTCAACACTGACAATGACAACAGCCAAGTTCGTAACAAGCCATGGGTTGCTTGTTTACAGAATGAATGAATAATTGCATCAAAATGCATTTGAATGCAATCAATTTTTTTCATATATCACCCCTTGCCTCCGTCAATCCAATCCATTACTCTCCTTGGGGTAAACTCTACCGCCGAACCACCATTGGACTCCATCGGCGGGAGTCCGAATTTTGGCGCTGCCCAAACAAAACAACAATTAAAAAAACAGCATAAACAACTTTTGACAGCTCTCATCACTCGTGACAATTTTCATTCCGTTTTATTCCAATCTATTTTTTTCATCTTTTCATCATTCTCATCATCCTCCGCCATCCTAAACTCACTCTTGTCACTCTCAAATCATTCTCATCATTCTTTGCCATACACACTCATTCCAAGCCAGGAAAATTTCATCCCCGCGAGTGTCAGCCCCTCGTTCACCACTGGACTGTCGCACTAGTTTTCACGAGTGCGAAAACGCTAATAAAAGTGCGCGATTGCATCAAATCAACTCGGTGTCTTCAAAGCACTTGTTCACCATAGATTGAAGAAATAGTGCGCCGAAGACATCAACCTGATTTGATGCAATCGCGCACTTTTATTTACGTTTTCGCACTTATGAAGTCGCAGTTCGCAGTCCAGTGGTGAACTAAATGCGGTATATTTGGTTCGATTTTACTCAAAATTGGGTTCTTTAGGGGTATCCGGATTATTTCATAATCGGATTCTCCGCCCAAAAATTATTCGAAATCCAAAATTTCATAATTTTTGGAGTCCGGGAACTATTTTTAAAATGCATTTAAAGTTTGTATGGGGAAATTTTTTTGTTCGGGTCGAACTGTCACTTTATCGATTGAACTGTCATTCTATCCACGAAAATTAAAATTGTTTTTTAATTTAACCATCAAAACAAAGGTATCGGAATCCAATAAAATCACGTTATGCTCAGAAAAATGAGCTCTTTCGATTAGGCTATAGAAAATAGCAATATTTTATTCACTAAACAACCCAATTGAGTATATCGAATAAACTTGTTGTTTTCCCTCTCTGGCTCACCGATGTTGTCAAAAACAAACAGGCATGCATCTACTCAGGGGAATTCAGGTATTTTGGACAGATTACTATTGTGATTTCACTTCGAAGATGAATTCCAAAGGGAATTTGCTTGAGCTGTTTGGGAATCGCCGTTAAATTCAAGGGGCGTTTCCATGTGTTCTTGTAAAAATATAGACTTCTAAGTTAATGCTTTAATTACCGTAAACGACCTCTACACTGATTCTCTGTAAAATAATATATGAAAAACGCATTGAAAAGATTATGCTGAACTTTGAAACTGTAATTATTTTTTAAAAAATTTATAACGAAACTTTTTATCTCGACAAACTCGAGGACAAACCACGGGGGTGATCACTTCAAAAATATTATTTAATATGAGTATGAACACGATTAAATATATTTAATGTTTATAGCTCCGTTCTAATGCTATAAAATTGTACTTGAACTGAAATTGTAGTCTTAGCAAACTTTGGTTTTGTCTAATCCTAATTTGTTTATTTGGCTGTCAACAAAAACAATCATTTCGGTAGTCAGAAATTTAATGTTTTCAACTAAATTTTCATTATCTTCCTTTTTTCCAGCAAGCACATCAAACATAACAGAGCCTCAGGATATGAATAAAATAGCGCATAAATTACGCCTTAGGTGCGATTCTCCTTGAATCCTGAAATTGAAATTTCATTCATAAAAACTATAGATAGTAGAGTAAACATAGATCCGCGGACACCGCTGACTCAAATCTAGATTGAGTTTAAATAAGGGCGAAAGTAACATGAGAGAGTTCTCTTCGTCGACTCTCTCTTCTTTAAATTAAAGTGACAAGATGCAAGTATTGTTGAACTTTTTGGTCATAAATCGCTAGGTTGCGATGCAATCTAGCGTCTAAGTGTAAAAAAGTTCGATTGAATTTGCATCTTGTCACTTTAATTTGCAGAAGAGAGAGTCGATGAAGAGAACTCTCTCATGTTACTTTCGCCCTTATTTAAACTCAATCTAGAAATGTTTCAAGCGTGTAAGTAGTAATTTTCAAGAGTGCGACGATTGAATATGACGTCATGCGCTCCATTGATGTTAGCCAAATCGTGACGTCATGCTCGTTTGGATACAGATTTTGACAGTTCGTTTGGATACAACGGATTCATCTCACGCGGATCTATGTTTACTCTACTATCTATAATAAAAACGGCTCGTAAAATGGACTATTCGGCAGAAGGGCTGCAAATCTATTGAATTGAAGCCATAAGATCATCTCTATGTAAAAATTGAAGGACGGACAAGCAATCCCAACTAACAATTGCAAGTCACAAACAAGCAAGCTTGCTGAATTGTGGCTTAATAATGGTTATGATAGCTGAACTAAAATTATGCTCAACACGTAACTGTTTAAATGATTTTTCAATTGAGAAAATAGTCAATGTTCGACTTTCCTCAATGGTATCAACAATGATAAATTAAAACACTTTTCAAAAGTTTAACAAGAAATTTATTCGACAAGCATTGATTCTTTAACAAAAGAGTTTAACAAAACTTTTGTCTGCATCTTATTAAGCTGATGGATCGATAAGCATATGCGCCTGAACAATGTGCTTTTCACTTGTCAAATAAACGCCTTCAGCCCGTCATAGTTTGACTCAGAACTTTATTCGGATTATGGGATAAATCATGGCTAAAACTGACGAGCGAGGATTTTTGGTAGAGTTGTACTTTTTACAAAAGCGCTTCTTGAAGGGTTAAAGAACCAAAATTTTAAACGAATCACATAAAATAAAACAGAATATAATTATGTAATTTAACATTAAGTGCCAAGAGACTTAACCAACGTAAAAATGAGGTACTTATTTATTATTATTAGTACGTAACAAGATATCTTGTACCTTGATTATTATTTTTTTTGTCTTCCGCAGCAGTTCGATTGTACGGGACGCTTGGATCGATGCACTTGACATTTCAGTGCTGTCGTGTTTACTGAATATTGTTCCCACAGTCACCTAGATAATCAAACAGCATTCAGAAATCGACAAATTTCAAGTATCCCCAAACATCCTATTTATTGAACATAATATCAAGATTCCATGACAAAAGCATTAATAAAAAAATGCTTGTCGGATCTTCAACTGAGCATGAGTAGATTACCTGAATAGATGCTGTGAATGCACCACGTCCAAGACCATACCGCACCACATATTGTCATACATTTTTAAAGATCGATTTAAAAAAAATATATATAAACATATTCATATCGCAATTAGTTCGTCTGGAAACAATACCAACACTTTTTGGCCGCAATCGATACAAGTTTTCTCACCGTGCGATAAAAATACTGACAGCGAAATCAGAATGGAAAACATGTGTTTTGAGCTGAACAGCTGTTGAGTATAAGGCGTTGTTCAGTTGATTACCACGTGCTGTGCTTATTCACCACTGCTGAACACAAGTTCAGGAGTGACCATTATTGAGTCATGGGAAGATTATGTTTTGCTTTGGGTGCTGCATCTCACCATCTCTAGGATGGCGCAGATAGGAAGGCATGCGGCTGGCAATCGACAGGTCTCGAGTTCTAATCCGGATTTAGGTAATTTTACATGTAATTCTTATTTCATAATAGGTGTTCTCAACATGAGAGCAAATAATTACTCTTGTGAGAGTTCAACATTTTTGCATTTTATTTATTTTCAGTCATTTTTGCCAAAGCTGAATAACAACTTTCTTGTACATTTGTTAAACGCTTTGAACAACAAAAAATTAAGTTGGTGCACAACATGATGCTTTACAACTTCGCCAAATTTGTGTGAACAAAACCCGAACATAGGTTGTACGTGAAAATAATTCAAATGTTATTAAACATTATGCTGAATTAATTCGTCATAATGGTGCCTGTTAAATGAGTGATTGTTAGTTGGGATGTGATTGCTTCTCAGGCCAATTTATACAGGACTTTTTAGTACCGCGGCTTTGCATCGGTCTAACAATTATGAACGTTCAGTATGCTCTTACCGATAGAGGCTGTTTGTTGGGCTGTTCAAACCATAAGACCAGTTGTTGGACATAGAACTCCCTCCACTGATGTAGGCTCTAGGCAGCTTCCCTGAAGTATCCGTGCAATTTCTCAGTACAATGCTGAAAGGGCAATCACGTCAATCAATCTACAAAGTTGAAGGGTAACCGTATAACAAAACAAAAACATCGACCAAAACAAATTGCCTAAATAAAGTTGATTCACACATCGCTTTTCCCGTAGTATAATCCGAAAAGAATGAAATACTTTTTTGTATCTCTTACAACATTAGCTTTATTATTTTGTGCATAAATCATGAGATTCACGTCCGGTCTCGGTGGAACCATAGACTAATTGATGGAACCTTTATAGAATCCAAGAGAGGGTCTAAGGTACAATTTCTGGAGATTACAAGCAGCACTTGTGGAAATTCCAACCTCAAGATTATCAATATCTTTACCCTAGAATAAAAAGTATTGGAATAAAATCAAATTAAGGATATGAATAAAATTATAAGAACCGTTGATTTCGACTGACAGACACAAACAATTGAAAAAATGCGGGATTTCAGTGATTGCTGTGATTACTGAATTATATTTCAGTTCAGTGTCGAACATTTTATAGCATATGGAATATAAATAAAAATATTTAAAATTAATTAATATTATTGGAGTGATCACCCCCGTAAGACAAACTATTCCGAAAACGCATTGGAGCGCCCCTCCGACTATGCTCCTCCATCCTTACCTCCATCAGCTGGCAGCATAAGCAGCGTAAAAGAAATGTCAGATTGGATCATAACAAACCACACCAACCGAGAGAGAAAATCTCACGCACGTGTTGCTCCTAACGTTTAATGACTCAAATAAAGCAGAGCGTTGTCTTATTTAAAAAAAATGCTGCGCATGGCATAGTCACTCTAGTTTCAGGTTAGCGTGCGCACCGGTGCGAAACCACAGTTGACTAAACATTTTGTTTCACCCCTGCGTCGTATTTTTAGCGGCCGCCGCATGCGAGGCGGCTGCCGCTATCAGCCGCTATCGACACGCGACATCGACGGACGACGAGCCTTTTCATTGATCACCAGCTTTTTCACGCAGTGAACATCGATTCGAGTGCTGCCTTCTGTGCATTCAACGTAACAAGAAAAAAACGGCCGATATCAAAATTCTAATAAATTTTATAATTACAAGTGCTAAAATCAGTTTCATTATTAAATTTGTGCAGTTCTAACTACTGAATTATCAAAATGTCTCAAGTCGAGAAGAAAACCGGTAAGTTTTGAATGGGACATTTTCTTTTGCGGTTTTTTTTCATTATCGGTTTGCCATGGATTTATCATGTTTGTTCTTGTTCATTTCCAGAACAATCCACCGGAGAACACGAGACCGATACTTCGAAGGGTAATTCTGGTAAGTAAATCATACCAAAATTTAAGTGGTCATATTTTTGCCGCGAGTGCCGGCCAGAAAAAAATGGTGGCGGTGAAAATAGGCTTAATTTCAAATTTTGAAATCTGGTGTACACTTCCGCATATAAAAAAACGCGGTATTTCGAAAAATCAAACCGCGTTCCACTGAAGTTTTTTTTACGCGGTCCGTTGTAAAAACCGCGTTATTTGCAAAAACCTAGCGTAACATGTGATAAGGGCCCAAGTCCAAAATGTAAACATTGAGAAATCTGGCTTGAGAAGGTTTCCATGTATCGCGTTACATTTGAAAAGGACCTATCCCCAGAACGTAAACATTGAGAAAAATCGATGCAAACATTTTCCATCACATTTCCTATTCGTATTTCACAGTTTTCGGATTTTTCAACATGCTTTTCGTTTTAATGATACAAGAATAGATGTATCTATGCTTCAATAATCAATTTTGCATTAAAAGTTATCAAAAAAGTATGAAAAATTATAGATAAACATGTTAAGCTAATTTGAAAAGTTTCACCCGGTGTAGGGGTAGGCGGGGCATTATGGACACCCGGGGCAGAATGGACACCCTCAATATTTTGAAATATGCGAACTTTTTAAAACTTTTAATGAATGGAGAATATAGTTCATTTGTCTAAAACGTAGTTTCAGGAAAGAAACATTCGAAATTAAAATTATACTTGATTTTACACGAAAAAGTTGCGTTCTCCGTTTTTTGTGCATGGAAATTATAATTTTCACACCATCTAAAATAAGATTTAGTGGTTAATTTATTGCAGGTCGATTGAAACCTGATATTTATAGAACCCATGCAAGTAGTTTTGCAGTGTCTACATGCTTAACATGCAGTCTTCCCAAACGAACACCAAACTCGCTATGTACTGCTGTATTTATACTCCGCCTGTACTCTGACTGTGCGTTCGTACCGCAACTCACAAATCTGTACCCAAACGTGTACTTATGTTCAAAGTTCGTTTCAAACACAAGTTCGAACATATGTACAGTACATGTGTACCGTGCGAAACGAAGTGGGAAGCAATCGTGCAAAAAAGAACTTTCTCGAATGACGATTGACAGTTCGGCACCAATCGTTTGCCAATCCGAACGCCGCTTCGGGTTTCATTCTCGGTTAGTGCTCGGATCGATTTTCGTTTTGTACTTCTGTGCGTACACAAGTTTTGTACTTGAGTACTCTTCGGTACGGAGTACGGTAGCAAACACGGGTACTCCGATGTTTGGTGTTTGATGTTCAACACAAGTGCGAGAAAACGTACAGAAGTTGAACATGTGTCAAGTTTGTGGGAAGACTGTTAACATGTTTATATTTTCTTTTTTATTATATCAAAAATCAAGTTTGGAAATATCTTCTGCTGCCGGGGCAAAATGGACACTCACCTTTTTGAAAGAAGCGGCAAGGGAAAAATATAACCTAAATCACAAACCAACCAGATTCTTCGATTTCAGTATATTTTCGGTTAAATGTTCACTATAGTAGACATAGGGTGAAACAAATTGGTCAAAAAACGACAGCAGTGGAAAATAGTTGTTCTAGGCACAGCTGTACATTCCGACAAAAACGAAGCTTTATCCAAAACAGCCTGAATTTAAATTAACTGAACAAAAATGAACTACTTCGGCGTATTATTCATCCATAATAGTTGTTTTGTAATGAAATTACTTTATAGGTGTAAATAATGTACTAAATTCGTAAAAGTCTCATGGTGTCCATATTGCCCCATGGGGGTGTCCATTCTGCCCCGTATGCTTGAAGACGGTCATGAAAAACTAACATTTTTCATAACACTTTTTGAAGTGGATAAATCATTTTTCTTCATGAGCATTCTTATGCAATAGATGCTAAACAGACTTTAAAAGGATACATGTATCAAAAAACTAAACTTTTTTGACATCTTGCCAGGTAAAGTTGGCAAAAACCTTAGGGTGTCCATATTGCCCCGCCTACCCCTACGCCTTATTGTGAGTCTTTCTAAAATTTTCTTAGCGTGGGTTGGTCCCCCGAGTGAGTCCGTTGTTGACATCGTATCAAGGCTTGGCCGTTTTTGAGAGAGAGAATTCTCGCTCTCGGCCCTCGGGCCGAGAGCCGCTCCGAAAATTTTCGGTTGTCGGCTCTTTAAACGAGAGGACCAACAAATGAAAACAAAATTTTACCGTTACTGGCCCATTTGGAGCACGGGCTTATGAATGATTGGGGAAAAAGCAATGATCGGCCGTTTTGAAGGTGGGGTTTATTCTGATACGATTAACGGTTAGGCGGGTGATGTTTGCACAGTATGTTACTGTTGGGGGATGCTATGGAAAGGTATCAAAATCGATTTGTTTACACTTTAGGGATAGGCTCTTTTCAAATGTAACGCGAGGTATATTCATAAACCGTAATTAGACATCAAACACTGTATTAGTTACACTTATGCAGCAAATAATGCGCATAACTGCTCCCTACATGCTATCTAGCGCCAAAATAGCATACTACATTGAAATTCGTATAAAAATCTGGAGCAACATTTGGAAAGGGCCCAAGAGGTCTTGTGTCTTTTTTCAAAAATGCTCCGTGGGGCAGAACAGCAGCCCGCCCACGCAAATGAACACCGTTATCCAAAAGATCGATGTTTGCGCTATCTGGTAACGGTCTTAGTTTGTTTGAATAAGCTGATGGGGGCTCAGGAGCGACGTTTGAAGCCATTGTTTACCAATGCTTGTATGTCGTTTTCAAATGTTGCTTCAGAAGTTAAATTTTCGAATAGCAATGGACATTGGCCCTTCAGAAAAATTTCATTGACTTAGTCCCCAATACTTTGGTCTTTTGACAATCATTAAATGACTTAGGCCCTAGTACATTGGCCCTATGAGCAACTATGAATCGACTTAGGCCCTTTTGAATTGAGCTAATTTTGAGTAGAAGGAAGTTCGTTTGCATAACTTTTCTTATATTTCGACACTGATTTTTTATTTGGGCCTAACTAACATTTTCGAGTTCTCTTCATCGATCCTCTCTTTGTGTTATCACAGAATGTGTAGAGTTTTCCAAATATTGTTGGTTGAAATGTGAAGAAGACGACTACATGTTGCTATAGAAACAAAAAGAATAATGATTTTGTTTGTTTTGATTAAATTATTAGCGAAAGAGAGAGTCGACGAAAAGAAATCGATCAAGTTAGTGAGGCTTTTATGAAAAAATCATTGTCGATTTTACGTGGTTATGCAAGAAAGAATCAGATTCAAATCAAAACCATGAAAAATCCAAGTAACTTCTGGCACGTTTGGCCTATGTAAAATTTAGATCTAATTCAACTTTTGCTTCGACTTCGGCCCAAAAGGAACTATGAATTTACTTAAGCCTTTTGAAAAATCATCAAAAAAGTCATGATAACATGGGGTTTTGGCGTAAGTGAGGAAGTATATCGATAGATTAAGGTATGCGCACAGCAAAATCTGGCCAAAGAAAATCAAGCTGTAATAATTCATTCCAACTTATTCCCAAACCAAAAGCAATTTATCGTAAAAAAGCATTAATTTACTTTAAATCAACATCAAGACATTGCTGATTTGACTTGTTATATCCGTCATCTCGAGTTTTGAGCTTGAGTCCTTCCGTAAAGTTTTGCACAGTACCTTCGACCGCATGCCAAGAAAATTTTACCACCTTTGTGTCAAAATCAATCTTATTTTTCGATGAAAGCTGTCGTTCTTGACATTTTTTGAAGGTTCCAATTCACGGTTACTGAATATTTTTCAATTGGGTTGAGTTTTGAAGTGTACCTATGAGATTTTACGTTTTTTGGAAAAATGCAGTACAATTTCTACATAGTTTTCTGCATACAAACGCAAGCATTCTCCGCCAAAAACAGGGGACAAAAATCAATTCAAATCAATACACAATATCTAAGCTTTTGAATAAGGGGTGCCAGCCATTTTTCCCGACATTTCCCGTAGTGAAAAAGATGATTTGCTGTACATGTATTTCTAAAAGTTCGGTTTTTCAAACCACAAATTCATATTGTTGACCAAACTATGTATTTCTTGCCAAACTTCGATTTTTTCTTGCTCTTAAGTTGATCTGCAACCTTTCCAGGTTGTAATGATGTATAGAACCGAATACTTGAAAGCTAACTTAGGTCTGCGGGGACGGTCGCTTTAATGTACCTTGTCAGATTTTCAGCACGTTTGTGCAAAAACTTTTCGAGGGCTTCTTGTTCCCTTGACTCTATTTTAAACACAATGTCAAAATATATCCCGAAGTAAATATTTTTCGATTCCTTACACAATAAGCTTTCATTTGCGCCAGAGATTGCCACGATTCGTTGAAAATAGAGATATTTCTATCCAAAATGCGGTGGCTAGATTTTGCTGTGTGCATACCTTACGTGAGACTTGATAGGAATAACGAAAAATCTCGTTTGTTTACATTTTTAACTTAGGCCCTTATCACATGTTACGCTAGAAACGTAAAATCCGCGTTTTTACCCTTATGGCCGATTTTTTCACCCTGGCTTAAGCGTTATTATTAAGCCAGGTTTAAACCTGGCTTAACGCTTAAGCCAGGGTGAAAAAATCGGCCATAAGGGTAAAAACGCGGATTTTACGTTTCTAGCGTAACATGTGATAAGGGCCTAAGTCAAAAATGTAAACTCATAGTTAACTATGAGCCTCTGCACGAATTTGCCCTGTCCTGTTACTCCCACAGAACATTTGACTATAGGCTAATCCAGATGACCCCCAATTGTAGAGGCGCTTGGTGAGATAAGGAGAAAATCGTTTGTTTACATAAAAAACCCCGATTTAATCCACCTATGGTGAACAGAACCCTTCTTACACTTATTAAAATTATTGTTGTATTATTTGTATTTAACAAATTTATTTTGTGTGATTGACCAAAAGTTCTAGAAAATATTGTGGATTTGGCATCTAGTGCATAGGTTCCCAAACTTTTAGGTCGCGCGACCCCCTTTTGCCAGCAGACGTAGTTTTCGCGACCCCCCATATAAATTCCCTCATTTGTTGTCTGTTACAGTAAAATATTTTACTGTCCCTCGCGACCCCCTGGATGAAGGCTAGCGACCCCCCTGGGGGGCCGCGTCCCATAGTTTGGGAAACCATGATCTAGTGGATTGGTTTCCAAAATAGCATCATGGACCATGGACTAAATTACCAGAAATGCCAGACAGCTCCTAGAATCTTGTATGGAATGTTTAAAAAATAGCTTACATATTCTGGAATATTGTATCTTTTGTTAACTGCCAAAAGATCTTGAATCGATTAACAAATGGGTAAGAAAATCAGCGAGATACACTTTGTCTAATATATCTTAATCAGTCGATTAAATTAGTTCCGAAGTACTTGGTATTCATGGTTATGGTGTAGAAAGGACAAAAATGATATATCTACTAATGTCGTTTTCGTTTTTGCGGTGGTGCTACACCGGTGTAGCACTTTTGCACCGAAAATGTTCGTTTTTGATTTTCGTGCTACACCGGTGCAACACTTTTTCTGCACCGCGCATGTTAGTGTAGCACTCAAAAAATCGGGAGTGTAGCTGGTGCACACCGTGTCCACCAATCAGCGTTGGCAAAGTTGTCAATATTTTGGTGTTTACACACGCACACCAATGCAACTGCACCGAAAATGTTCGTTTATTCAGCAAAAAGTGTAGCACGAAGCGGTGTAGCACCGCTGCAAAAACGAAAACGACATAAGTTAATCAGTTTTGCAGGGTGGCCACTCAACCGGGAATTCCGGGAAAACCGGGAATTACCCGGGAATCGCAAACAACCGGGAAAAACCGGGAAAAAACCGGGAATTTGCTTAGAACATAAACCACCCTTAAAATTGAAGGTCCAGGATAATAATTTCTATTGCATCTACATGAGAATCATTATTTTTTCTTAAACATGATCAATATTTTTGTAATATAAAGATACAATATCGCAGATACTAAATGCAGAGTTCAAAACTTAATCATAAGATTTATTTTAGATTTTTCCTAAATTTTGATTTTAAATTATGGACTTTTTTAATAGAACTGTTGTAGAAAATTACCTACAATTGTTTTTGAAAAAGCTAAGGTACTTATAAATGGAAAACTTTTAATAATGTGTCTTGGGTAGGACAGTCAGTGTATTGTATCATTACAGAAAAAAATATTGCCATAGGTATTAAAAAAAATACCTCATTTTACCGCAGTGTTCCTTTACAATTACAAATTAGTATGATTTTAGAAATTCTGTTAACTCGATCGTCTTCAAGAATTTCATAACATTATTTCCAGTATTCCATGTTGGGCATGTTCTTTAGATACAATCGATTCTTCCAGGTTGCCTAACATTTCTCTTGATGATAAACCAAGGTTTTTTTCGCAGATTCTCCTAGAGATTTCTCCAAACATTCATTAAGAGATTTAACAAGATATTTTCCCAGGGATTTCTTGAAACGTCTTACAAGTAACTTTTCCAAAACAATTCAACCATATCAAGCAGTTTTACCAATAATTTCCTTTTTTTCAAGAAAATTATTGATAAAATTATAAATAATTTCTAAAGACGTTCTGAAAGATTTTACTTGCTTTTCGTCAAATACTTTTGGAGTTATTTATTTGGGAATTCTAACTATATTTTACCTATTTGATGGATTTCTTCAGGAGCCCCTCTTTCATTAGTACATATACTGTCAAGCTTCTCAACAGTGAACATTATCAAGGAATCCTTTACTAATTATTCCAGAGATTCCACAAACAGTTTTTACATTCCAGATTACCTTTGCAAGTTTCTTCAAGAGATTTTTCGAATAATCTCCCAGGGATTGCTCCAGTAGATTCTCGAGAAATTGATTTGAGTTTTTTTTTTCAAAAATTTCATTTGGCATTTCTGTTAGAAATCTCTACCCTAACTTTGAATAGAGCATATCTAATATGTATAAAATTCCGAAAATACTTTCTTGAGAAATATTTTAAGTTTTTAAGACTAGAGAAAATATGGGCTTCTTACTAAATGTGGCCTATATTGGATTTTGTTTTTCCACCAAAGATGCTCTAATAGCAGGGCTCATTCGCTTCTAATTGTTAGGCATGATTTAGTTTTCGCTTTGTTCGAGATTTTACTAACGTTTTCTGAATTTTGAATGTTGATAACGTGCACATAACAAAAGAACTTCTGGTACAAAAATTCAAGTATTTTTTTGTCATTTTGAGCGTTAAACAATTCAAGCTTAAAGCATAAAATTGAGCAGTTATGGTGTTATGTTACAGGGCCCATATAGCCGAGGCGGTAAACGCACGGGTATTCAGCATGACCATGCTGAGGGTGACGGGTTCGATTCCCGGTCGGTCCAGGATCTTTTCGTAAAGGAAATTTCCTTGACTTCCTTGGGCATAGAGTATCTTCGTGCCTGCCACACGATATACGCATGCAAAATGGTCATTGGCAGAGGAAGCTCTCAGTTAATAACTGTGGAAGTGCTCATAGAACACTAAGCTGAGAAGCAGGCTTTGTCCCAGTGAGGACGTTACGCCAAGAAGAGGAGAGGAGAGGAGGTGTTATGTTGTTGGGGAATTCAAAAAATATATAAATGTAAAATTTATTAAAGCCGCCATAAATTGTCAACCTCCTAGAACGCGATCAATTGAGCCAAAAGTCTACTTCACTTGGGCTGTTTATGATGAATGATATTTTTTGACATTGTTAGACCTTTGACTATGGCGCGCTTCCAGTAAGGTTAAACTGTTTACAAAATTAGAAAAAAGAGAAAATAGAAAATGGCAATATCAGTGTTCCGATTTAACCATATAAATCAATTTCTAGAAAACCGGGAAAAAAATTTAGGTACCGGGAAAAACCGGGAAATAACCGGGAATTTATTTTACCGAGTTGAGTGGCCACCCTGGTTTTGGCATTAGGTAGTTAGTTATTTTGGCTGTCCGGTTCTTGCATTTTTCCCACAATATAATAAATGCTAAGCTTTTATTTAACATATTGTTAGTTTTAATAGAATTCCTAAGTATTTGTAATTTGTTATTTATAATTCTGTTGAAAACAATAACCTGCTAGTATAACAAGTTTTTTTTAGTTTTTATTAATGTGTATTTTAACTTAAATGCTAATTCTACACTACAGTATAACATGTGAATATAATAATAAAAAAAAGAATTAATCGAAATACTCTTCGAAAGATATCTCAGTAATCAAATGTCGAATCGAAATAAAATATCAGGGCTTTTTACAAGGATATTGTAGCTTTCATTCGGTGCTTAGAGAACCAAAATCGGTTGACAGACGGCTGAGTTATTTATTATGGTACCCTTGGTCAAAAATCTCTCAAAAAGTTAACCTGTATTACTCCCAAATACTCTTCGAAAGATATCTCGGTAATCAAATCTCCAATCCTAATAAAATTGTATAGGGTTCTACTAGAATGTTGTAGCTTTTATTTGGTGCCAGGAGAATCGAAATCGGTTGACAGATGGCTGAGATATTTGTTATGATACACTTGGTCAAAAATCTTAAAAAGTTTAGATGTATGACTCATAAGTACTCTTTGAGAGATGTCTCGGTAACCAAACGTCCAATCGAATAATAATACAATAGCGTTCTACTAGGATGTAGTAGCTTTCATTTGCTTTCAAGAGAACTCAATTTTTTTTGTAACGCACATACACACACACACACACACACATACACATACAGACATTTGCTCAGTTCGTCGAGCTGAGATCATTAGTATATGAGACTCGGCCCTCCGGGCCTCGGATCGAAAGTCGGTTATTCGAGCGATATTTATACCCTTCTTATGGGTGTAAGAAGGGTAAAAATTTAATCAAATGTCGAATAGAAATAAAATTTCAGAGCCTTTTACAAGGATATTGTAGCTTTCGTTTGGTGCTTAGAGAACTCAAATCGGTTGACAGGCGGCTGAGTTATTTATTATGGTACCCTTGGTCAAAAATCTCTCAAAAAGTTAACCTGTATTACTCCCAAATACTCTTCGAAAGATATCTCAGTTATCAAATCTCGATTCCTAATAAAATTGTATAGGGTTCTACTAGAATGTTGTAGCTTTCATTTGGTGCCAGGAGAATCGAAATCGGTTGACAGATGGCTGAGATATTTGTTATGATACACTTGGTCAAAAATCTCAAAAGGTTTAGTTGTATAAATCCTAAGTACTCTTCGAAAGATATCTCTGTAACCAAATGTCCAATCGAAATAAAATTTCTGGGCGATCTACTAGGATACTGTAGCTTTCATTTGGTAGGGTATCGCGCCACTTGGGCGGTGGCTTCTATATTCGTCTGTTTTCCATTATAACTCAATCAATTTTGAATCACTTGAAATGTTGTACACGGGTAGATACCATACCTATCTCACCACATTCCAAAAGTTGTGTCAATTGGTTCAAATTTGACTGAGTTATAGTGGAAAACAGACGAATATAGAAGCCACCGCCCAAGTGGCGCGATTCCCTACCAAGAGAACCCAAATCGATTGACAAACGGCCGAAATATTTATTATGATACACTTGTTCAAAAATCTTAAAAAGTTTATATGTTATGACTCATAAGTACTCTTCGAGAGATATCTCGGTAACCAAACGTGCAATCGAAAAATAATTCAATGGCGTTCTACTAGGATGTAGTAGCTTTCATTTGCTTCCAAGAGAACTCAAATCGGTTGCCAGACGGCTGAGAAACGTACGTGACTTTTTTTTGTAACGCACATACACACACACACACACACACACACACACACACACACATACAGACATTTGCTCAGTTCGTCGAGCTGAGTTCATTAGTATATGAGACTCAGACCTCCGGGCTCTCGGGGCTCCGGATCGAAAGTCGGTTTTTCGAGCGATATTTATACCCTTCTTATGGGTGTAAGAAGGGTAAAAAGTCAATTTTTTGTCGTAAAATTTTACTCATTTTTGATCTAGGAGTTGCTATTTTCCATTTGCAATGGCTTTCATTATCATCATTCTTGATGCTCACGCCGACAGACATCGGATTAGCCAGCTAACAAAAAATCCGGAAGATCGCCCTCCGGAGGCACAGCAAGAGCTCCTCAAATTAATCACATAAATTGTTCGTAAGTACCTACCGGAACTAAGCGCAACTGAAAGAGAAGTTAATTTTCTTTCGAAAAAGTGCTCGTTTGTTTCTCTACGATGCGGAATTCGATACGAAAAAGTGAAAAAAAGTGCACTTTGCCTATGCTGCGCCATGTGAAATTTTGGAGGAGTCACGTTTTTCTTAGGGTTCTCATTCCTGCCATCAGATGCGGAGGGATCGTTAGCTTCCGTTGGAGTTGCCTATATTTGGACTATTTTTAATAAAGTTGTGCTTTTGTCCGCATGTACAGCTGTGCGTAAAACAATGTTTTCCACTGTTGGCGTTTTTGTCGAATTTGTTTCGTCCCCTGTCTACTACAGTAAACATTCGACCAAAACCATACTCAATTCGAAAAATTTGGTATGTTTGTGATTTAGATTGTGTTTTTCCCCTTACCGTTGCTCCCTCATAGATGAGTGAACGAAAAAAAGATACAGTAGAAAAACCGAACGTTGTATTGTAACAGTACTATTTAGAACCATATTGTTACAAAAGACACCACTGGCCAAGTTCGCAGGGGTTGACGGTATTAAAGTGAAGGAGTTTCATTTTGATTATTGTTATGTAGTGTTCTTTAGTGAAACATATCACCTTTTTAACACTTTAATGCGCCTCCAACGGTTCATCACGAACCGGCTGCTGCAGATGGAGTATGGCTGATGATATGCATCAGACATACTCGATAAACATGGAGGATCCGCCAGGGCTCATTAGAGTCTATTCCCAAGCAATAGTTCCAAGTCGGTTGGATTTAAGAAGGTTTTGATGATCGTTACAAATCCTAATAAAAGTATTGTAGGATTTGTGACAGGTTTTGAAACCTTTTACAGCCAGCTGACTTCAAAATGTTGTTTGGGCTCTATTTCCCACGTTTCTCGGTTGATTTTGATTAGTAATTTATTAATGTCATAGTCGCTTTTTCGAATTTTTAGAATGTTAGTTGGTCATATTTTCTTTAAATAAAGCAATAAAAATCGACCGAAGAATCAATAGTGGGAAGGAGATTTGCAGCACTTAATTGTGCTGATAGATTCGAAGCTAACGTGCGAACACTTAAACGCATTGTTGACGTCAATGCGTTCGACGTGACATTTTGGACAAAAACTGACTGCTTTTTACTAACTGAACAACGTTATTTGTGTATGACTAGGTTGACATTTCTAGGCTACGCTTGAGAAAATGACATGGTTTATCTAGGTGGGACCGATAGGACAATTGAATGAATTTGAATATTTTTCATAGTATTTATAGGGGGAAGAATACATAATAGTTAACAATCTTTATTATTTTAAAATTTGGCTGACCAAATCTTAGATGGTATTATGACACCAACAGAAAAAGTTCAGTTACATGTTTCGGTGGGTTTTGGACCAATGACAATTTAAGGACACAAGAGATGAACACAGATAAGTAGAAAACGATTAGCGAAATCAAGAAAACAATTTGACACAGGATCGACTATATTTTAACATACGAGGTTCGACTGATTCGATAAAAAAAAACATACTACAACTGGCTTAACGAGGAGGAAAATATATTGAACCTTACCACAAAACTAAACAAGAAGACAAATACAAACCGTGTGACAATAACACTACATAGGCAAATCCTGACTGACTGACCAATTGAAAATTTTCCAATCTTCTACCGTAACTTTCTGAGTCAGTTTGCAACAGTGTCTTAATGGATATCATTTTCTGCGTACGGCTGGTAAACTGCTTCTGAAAGATTACGTACTCTTTTCTATCTTCGGGTCTAGTGTAGAGGTTTCGTTTCAACTCTATTCAGAGTGCAGCTAGAAACCCAGCAAAAAAAAAATAGGATTTGTGACAGGTTTTGGAACCTTTTACAGCCATCTGACTTCAGAATGTTGTTTGGGCTCTATTTCCCACGTTTCTCGGTTGATTTTTATTACATAGTAATTTATTAATGTCATAGTCGCTTTTCGAATTTTTACAATGTTAGTTGGTCATATTTTCTTTAAATAAAGCAATAAAAATCGACCGAAGAATCAATAGTGGGAAGGAGATTTGCAGCACTTAATTGTTCTGATAGATTCGAAGCTAACGTGCGAACACTTAAACGCATTGTTGACGTCAATGCGTTCAACGTGACATTTTGGACAAAAACTGACTGCTTTTAATAACTGAACAACGTTACTTGTGTATGACCAGGTTGACATTTCTAGGCCACACTTGAGAAAATTACATGGTTTATCTAGGTAGGACCGATAGGACAATTGAACGAATTTGAATATTTTTCATAGTATTTGTAGTGGGATGAATACATAATAGACAAGCAATCTTTATTATTTTAAAATTTTATTGCAATCAACTGACCAATTTGGCGTATGTTTATCTTAGATGGTATTATGACACAACAGAAAAATTTCAGAAATTCAGTTACATGGTTCTGTGGGTTTTGGACCGATTAGCGAAATCAAGAAATTTCACAGGATCGACTATATTTTAACACTGATTCGATGAAATAAAAAACAAACATACGACAACTGACTTAACGAGGAGAAAAACATATTGAACCTTACCACAAAACCAAACAAGAAGACAAATACAAACCGTGTGACCATTACACTACATAGGCAATTCCTGACTGACTGACCAATTGAAAACTTTCAATCTTCTACCGTAACTTTCTGAGACAGTTTACAACCGTGTCTTAATGAATGTCATTTTCTGCGTACGTCTGGCAAACTGCTTCTGAAAGATTACGTACTCTTTTCGTATCTTCAGGTCTAATGTAGAGGTTTCAACTCTATTCAGAGTGCAGCTAGAAACCAGGCAAAAAGAATATATATATTTTTTTTCCGCGCGAGATAATGGCGGACGCGATCGATTATGCTGCGATGCTCACCACTTACAGACACAGGAACAACACAATACTAAACACTAAACACCCGCGTATCTATTGCTTTTGCTCCCGCGCGAGCCAGTGGCGAACGCGATCGATAATGCTGCGATACTCATCAAATACAGGAGCAATGCATGCACAGTATCGAATAACACAATACTCTTGATTAGCTTTTCAACGCGGTTCGACATACAAAAACACATAGTGAAACGGCAACAATGGGAAACTTTTATTAAAACTATTTTTGTCAACGCAGGCCAAAACAGTGTCGACTTGGGCCACGATATGCCTACGTACTTCTGTGTGTTGAAACAAAAATAGAGGCTCATAGAAGCAAACGTAGGGAAAGGGTGCGGTGTTAGAACATAAGCACAGTGTGCTATCGCCGTAATCACTAGGAAAAAAAAAAATTTTTTTTTTGTCGTAAAATTTTACTCATTTTTGATCTAGGAGTTGCTATTTTCCATTTGCAATGGCTTCCATTATCATCATTCTTGATGCTCACGCCGACAGACATCGGATTAGCCAGCTAACAAAAAATCCGGAAGATCGCCCTCCGGAGGCATAGCAAGAGCTCCTCAAATTAATCACATAAATTGTTCGTAAGTACCTACCGGATCTAAGCGCAACTGAAAGAGAATTAAATTTTCTTTCGAAAAAGTGCTCGTTTGTTTCTCTACGATGCGGAATTCGATACCATAAAGTGAAAAAAGTGCACTTTGCCTATGCTGCGCCATGTGAAATTTTGGAGGAGTCACGTTTTTCATAGGGTTCTCATTCCTGCCATCAGATGCGGAGGGATCGTTAGCTTCCGTTGGAGTTGCCTATATTTGGACTATTTTTAATAAAGTTGTGCTTTTGTCCGCATGTACAGCTGTGCGTAAAACCTGGCGTAAAACAATGTTTTCCACTGTTGGTGTTTTTGTCGAATTTGTTTCGTCCCCTGTCTACTACAGCAAACATTCGACCAAAACCATACTCAATTCGACAAATTTGGTATGTTTGTGATTTAGATTGTGTTTTCCCCTTACCGTTGCTCCCTCATAGATGAGTGAACGAAAAAAAGATACAGTAGAAAAACCGAACGTTGTATACAGTACTATTTAGAACCATATTGTTACAAAAGACACCACTGTAAAAATAAATATACAAAACAATAAGATGTAATGTAGACATCATACAGTGAATTGTAAATAAGATTTTTACAATATATTATACAGGTTGTTAAGTATCGTAATAATACAAAAAAAAATCTATATTTTTGCAAAACCATACATTTTATTGTAAACTAGCTGTACCCGACAAACTTTGTCTTGCCTACTGTGTTTTTTTTGACGTTTGAAGAACCAATTCAATTACAAGTCCCCGGTCACAAAATGTATGGAAGACCCATTTTCATAAACTCATTTTTTATGTTTTTTGCCTCATAAACCTCTCTCTCTCTCTCTTCTTGGCGTAACGTCCTCATTAGGACAAAGCCTGCTTCTCAGCTTAGTGTTCTATGAGCACTTCCACAGTTATTAACTGAGAGCTTCCTCTGCCAATGACCATTTTGCATGCGTATATCGTGTGGCAGGCACGAAGATACTCTATGCCCAAGGAAGTCAAGGAAATTTCCTTTACGAAAAGATCCTGGACCGACCGGGAATCGAACCCGTCACCCTCAGCATGGTCATGCTGAATACCCGTGCGTTTACCGCCTCGGCTATATGGGCCCCTCATAAACCTACCTTGGGTGAAAATTAACAGAACAAAACTAAAACGATCAAAATCGGACCTTAGGGGATACTCAAAATAACTGGGACAGGTAAAATTTTCACTTTTTAAAAAGTGTTCAATTCGCTGTAACTTTTCGAAAAGGGCATCAAATATTCTCAATTTTTACTGTAAGTAACTGGTTGTGTATTAGTGGTTCAAATTTGGAAAAGATCGGGCCATTCTACATAAAGTTATAACGATTCTAGAAAAAGGTATAATTATCCGATAGCCAACTTTAAAGTGTTATATCTTCGGATTCAATTCACCGAATGCAATGAAATTTTGATCATTTATGACTAATATAATGAAGTTTGAAAAACAGTTGACGTTATTTGAAATCTATATATATAAAAGTTATTTATAAGAAAAAAAGTTATAGCGATTTCATTCTTTTTTTTTTTTTTTATTTATTGCTCAAATTCATGTAGAGTAAGGACTTCTCCTTATAAATTCCTACAATTAGATTAACTTTGAATACATAAAACTTTGATACATTAACTAAACTAACCTTTACTCGTGTTAATAATTATACTAGTTCCGTGTCGCCAACCATGTCGTGACCTCTCTACGAAAGGATTTGTAATTTCTAATAGATTTGATTTCAGAAGGAAGTAAGTTCCAATTAACAATGCCTCGTACAAAGAGAGTTCTCCCATAGTGAGAGGTATTATGATGACACAATATGAAATTTCGATTGCGCGTTCCCTGAAAAGGTCTTAGTTTGTCAAATAGATACGAGGGTTTTTCAGTATTAACAATATTGAATAATGCAAGACAGTAACGTAGTTTCAAGAAATTTATTCTATGATTTTTTAGTAAATTTATCTATTTTTTTCATATGCATCCCATTACTTTTTCAATTTAATGCCGGCTATTTGGTAGCTTTCTTTTGAAACATAAATATATTCAAGTCAATTAGAGGGAATTTAACTGAACTATAATTACTATCTCGAATTTTGAAACGATGATGAAGTTTTGGATAAATTGGTGTTATAGGGGAAATTGTGTATTTTCGGCAGTTTTGTTCTCTTCGTCATGAGGGGTTTTTTGAAAGCTGTTGAACTCAGAGTTGGCCTCAAATCCTTCCCAACCAAGATGAATTCTATGACCAAGTTTCAGGAAATTTGGTCGACAAAAACCCCTCATGACGAAGAGAACAAATCTGCCGATAATACCCATCGTCACCCTAATCTAATCTAATCGTTATAATTTTCTTTCGTGTAAAGAATTTTAAGTAAAGTCAAAAGTTTTTAATAACTTATTATATAAGTCATAAATGATCAAAATTTCATTGCATTCGGTTAATTGAATCCGGAGATATAACAGCTCAAAGTTGGCTATCGTATAATTATACCTTTTTCTAGAACCTTTATAACTTCGTGTAGAATAGCCCGATCTTTTCCAAATTTTGACCACTATAATTTTGATCCTATAGGACAGATCGGTGAAGTACTAGATTTGTAGTAATGAGCTGAATTTTTGTATGGTGAGAAGGTCAATTCTCCGTTTCTGCAATGAAATGGTGCAAAAAGCGTGGGTATTTATGATTCCTTGCCTAATTTGATGCTGTTTGAGCAAAACTTTGGGCAACAGTGTTGTTGTTTTGTCTATTTCTTTCAACATAAACAACATAGTTATCCAAAGTTTTGCTCAAACAGCGTCAAATTAGGCAAGGAATCATAATACCCACGCTTTTTGTACCATTTCATTGCAGAAACAGAGAACTGATCTTCTCACCATACTAAAATTCAGCTCATAGCTACAAATCTAGTACTACACCGAACGTGCCCCATAGGTCGGATGTTCGTACCTATACGATTTGAGATGTAAATGTGTGGGATCAACCCGTTCTACGAGAGAATTTGAACAACGTTTGCCGTCAAGTGCTGCGAGGCTCTCGTGCGTGATTTTGTTTGACGGATTGAGTTCTAAATCACACCTCACAATGCTTCCGTCGAGCTTCCGCAGAAAACGGAATTCAACAAAAATAGTAAAATAATTATATCAATGTCGTATATGACAGATCGGTTAAGTACTAGATTTGTATTAATGAGCTGGATTTTAGTATGGCGAGAAGGTAAATTCTCCGTTTCTGCAATGAAATGACACAACAAGCGTGGGTATTATGATTCCTTGCCTAATTTGATGCTGCTTGAGCAAAACTTTGGGCAACGTTGTTGTTGTTTTCTTCATTTCTTGCAACATAAACAACGTAGTTTTTCAAAGTTTTGCTCAAACAGCATCAAATTAGGCAAGGAATCATAATACCCACGTTTTTTGCACCATGGAGAAAGAAAGAAACGGAGAAACGAAGAATTGACCTTCTCACCATACTAAAATGCAGCTCATTACAACAAATCTAGTACTACACCGAACGTGCCCCATAGGACAGATCGGTGAAGTACTAGATTTGTAGTAATGAGCTGAATTTTAGTATGGTGAGAAGGTCAATTCTCCGTTTCTGCAATGAAATGGTGCAAAAAGCGTGGGTATTATGATTCCTTGCCTGATTTAATGCTGTTTGAGCAAAACTTTGGGCAACAGTGTTGTTATTTTCTCGATTTCTTGCAACATAAACAACATAGTTATCCAAAGTTTTGCTCAAACAGCATCAAATTAGGCAAGGAATCATAATACCCACGCTTTTTGCACCATTTCATTGCAGAAACGGAGAATTGACCTTCTCACCATACTAAAATTCAGCTCATTACTACAAATCTAGTACTACACCGAACGTGCCCCATTGTTCTTGTCCCAAAAATAAAAAAAACGCTCTACGATCACTACTAAATTCTAACAGAACCATTTTTGCGAAACCAGCATATCGCTGTGTGAGCCAATCTTACCGTGTTGCGTAAAAAAGCGCCGTAAACTTGCATGCAGCTGGGCGTCGGTGTCTCTCATCGTGTTCAACCCACCGACTTGAACGAGAGAGATAAAACAAAGAAAAAAGAGAGGCTTCTCACCGTAATCATTGCGAGCTTTCAATGCGCGTGGCTTGCGCATTAATGGCCCGTTTACATATTTGCTAATTCTACGCGACAGTTCATTTTCGAGCAGTATTGGCGTCAATTTAGCGCAATGTAAACACTTTTTAGCAGACAATAAAATTAGCATGACAAAATCAGAAGCTTCTGAATTCGGTGCTAAAACTAGTGGACAATTATAAGGATATTAGATTGTCCGACACAATTAGCATCATGTAAACGGTCTGTAGACGAACTGTCAGCTAATTATGCCATCACGCCAATTTTACTGGCAGATAGGGGAGTGTTTACATTACGATAGTTTGGTACCAACACAGTCGGACAATTGGGTTGTTTAGTGAACAAAATATTGCTATTTTCTATATCCTAATCGAAAGAGCTCATTTTTCTGAGTATAACGTGATTTTATTGGATTCCAATACCTTTGTTTTGATGGTTAAATTAACAAAACAGTTTTAATTTTCGTGGATAGAATGACAGTTCAATCGATAAAGTGACAGTTCAACCCGAACAAAAAATTTTCCCCATACAAACTTTAAATGCATTTTAAAAATAGTTCCTGAACTCCAAAAATTATGAAATTTTGGATTTCGACTAATTTTTGGGCGGAGAATCCGATTATGAAATAATCCGGATACCCCTAAAGAACCCAATTTATTGTCCCAGATTTAGCAGCTAAATTTTTAGCGGCAATGTAAACGATACTAGCGTGGAATAAATTGTCCGACAGAATATTGTCACGCATTATTATCACATATGTAAACGGGCCATAACCAACCATGCGGGTGCTGACTGTGATGTGCCTACTATCAAGTAGAAATCCTCTACATAGAGATGAGCGGAAGTTAAATATGTCGATTCGGCAACGCTGTTTGTTTTGTTTACAACAGCTTCCAACACTTGCCACAAAGCTAGATGTTCAAACTTTTTGCGTGACTTTATTGTGGTGCAAGTTGTTTTGTATGTTTGCTAATTATATTCAAACTTTTTTTCCCAAATTTTGAAAAAAATAACAGTGAAATTGAAGAAATCTGAAATGCATTGCAAAGAATAGCGCGAATCAAATCGACAGAAGTGAATCAAGCGGCAGCAATGAAAGTTTTTTCGAGAAGATCAGCTACAAAAGTTTCTTCATGTGCATACACTTTTGAAAGCAGAATTAATTAAATATTATCTTCTTACTAAATTTACATATGCCATCAAATTCTCGATAATAAAAATAAATATTTGTAATACGTTTATTGTCGATTGCAATACCGGTCAAACAACGCCTTCCTACAAACGATAAACATGTTCATTTGGCTCACACTTTGACAGTTCTCTCTGCTCGATTGGCTCACAATGGCCACCTCCGCACATCTCTATAATATAGGATTAATACTACCAAGCTGATAGATCTGGCGATCATTGCGTAATATACATACAGGGGGTGGCCAAAATGTTTGGGAAACTTTTTTTCTCACAAAAAAGTTCAACATGCTATAACTTTTTATAGAGTGCACCAAAAAATCTCAAATTTTCACTGTTTGTCAACCTATTATATGTGCATCATTGGTACAAATTTGGGCTCGATTGATTTATGTTTTGCAAAGTTAGAATCGTTCGGGTAAAACGCTATTTTTTAGATAACTCATTTTTCAGCTGTCATATCTCGGAAACCAGTGAACCGAATTGAATGAAATTTTGAACGCACACTAACAATATGTGAATGCTTCACAAACTATTAAAACATAGGTACTTTTTAAACGTTGAAAAAATTTATTATGAATTGAAACTTTTTGGACTTTTCTCGAACAATGTATTTTTTTTATATCAATGTCAATAAATTTTAGTCTTGATATCCAAAGATTTTCCACTTCTGTTCTCAAGTTATCTTTAATCAGATATATTAGAGCCTATTTAGATTGAAGGAAGAACACATTTAGTAATTTTTGTGTGGTATTATAAATTTGACTTATTTTCCTCTATATGGGTAAAAATTTCAACCCGGTATAACTTAATTTGCCGTGAGAAAATATTACATTTTATAACGTCGTATTAAGTATCAATATATTGTTGATAAACGTTAAAAAATTCATTCAATTCGGTTCACTGGTTTCTGAGATGTGACAGTTCAAAAATTAGTTGTCTAAAAAATAGTGTTTTACCCGAACGATTCTAACTTTGCGAAACATAAATCAATCGAGCCCAAATTTGTACCAATGATGCACATATAATAGGTTGACAAACAGTCAAAATTTGAGATTTTTTGGTGCACTCTACAAAAAGTTATAGCATGTTGAACATTTTTGTGAGAGAAAAAAAGTTGACTATCCCAAACATTTTGGCCATCCCCTGTATGTAATAGGTGAATCCGAATGGTCCCCCATTGTAGAGGCGCTGAGTGAGATAAGAAGAAAATCGTTTGTTTACATAAAAAGGTCAATTTTTTGTCGTCAAATTTTACTCATTTTTTGCTCTAGAAGTTTCTATTTTCCATTTGCAATGGCTTCCATTATCATCATTCTTGATGCCCACGCCGACAGACACCGGATTGGCCAGCTAACAAAAAATCCGGAAGATCGCCCGCCGGAGGCATAGCAAGAGCTCCTCAAATTAATCACATAAATTGTTCGTAAGTACCTACCGGATCTAAGCGCATCTGAAAGAGAAGTAAATTTTCTTTCCAAAAAGTGCTCGTTTGTTTCTCTACGATGCGGAATTCGATATGAAAAAGTGAAAAAAGTGCACTTTGCCTATGCTGCGCCATGTGAAATTTTGGTGGAGCCCCGTTTTTCATAGGGTTCTCATTCCTGCCACCAGATGCGGAGGGATCGTTAGCTTCCGTTGGATTTACCTATTGAATGTTAAAAATGCAGTTTTTATTAAACATGTCCTAGCCGGGCTAGTTTGTATTGGACAACATATATTTAATTATATTCTATATCGCGGATGCGCACAACTTATTTGATGATGATCACAACTAAAGCTAGCTCACTTTATTTTTTACAGTAGTAGGGCATTGGTTCCCTCATTAAGCATTATGCTACCGTTTTTGATTGGCTTTAAAATTTAACCAAATAAACCCATATGATCATAAGGATTAGATTGGTCAAGACTCTTTTCAGAATCTTTCTTATTTTTAAAAACGATCAAATGATCGTATATTTTGTTGTTTGACGAAAATTTTCTACCGACTGTATGTACCATGAAAAGCTTAAACGACTGACGTTGGTGATCAAACGGGAACGTATTCGTTTTGGTACCAACAAATCTGAGATTTGGTGATTATTTAGAAAGTGCACCACTTACGGTTTTGGAATACATACCTATACGTAATTCTCAATACTGCATAAATATCAGTTCTCCAGAAGTGTGTCGAATACCAATTTCGAATGTACAGGTACTTTTCTCTTTGTACGTTATATCGAAGTGTACGTTATGTATATCGAAGCAGAGAAAATTTTAATATTTTTTATGCTAGTATTGATGTATTCGACGTGAAATTAATCCCAAATGATGATTTCGATGAAATTCACAAAACCCATAATAAAAAAAACTTGAGTTTTGATGAAAAAGTCATTTCGTTTTTTGTGCTTCGATATAACGTACATTTTGCTTCGATATAACGTACATTTTGCTTCGATATAACGTACACTAAATTTTTCCCCAAATTGCTCTAATTCTGGGTGACAAGGCTAATGCTGCAACAAAACATTGATTTGAGTGATTTCGCAGTTTATCTAAGGGTTATTCGTGGGAAAAATAAAAAAAAATCAATGTTGTACGTTATATCGAAGCAAAATGTACGTTATATCGAATTCGCTATATCGAGGGTACGTTATATCGAAGATTACTTGTATTCTCAATGTTGAACAGGTCTCCTATTGGACCACGCGTCGCCTCTGGGGGTCATGTCTAGCATTTAATATGTATGGCAATGACTGGTTCTTACCTATCCCAGCAAACATTGTTGCTGTATAAGAGTTGAACAAACCACTCTTAAGCAAACTTTAGCTTAAGAAACTGTTGTTCAGCTACTTCTGTTTCTTGGATAGTAGGGTAGGAGTACTACAAGATCACGCGGACAATACGATTAAAGGCATAATAAGACGCAATCAAAGAAAATACAACAACACAGTTAGCCAAACTTTTGCTCAAACAGCATCAAATTAGCCAAGAAATTATAATCATATCACCCACGCCGTTTGCACCATTTCATTGCAGGAATAGAGAAATGATTATCTCACCATACAAAATCCCAGCTCACTACTCTCAGTCTAGTATTTCACTGATTCCGACCTATAGGGCACGATCGGCGAAGTATTAGATTTGTAGTAATTAGCTGAATTTTTGTATGGTGAGAAGGTGAAATCTCCGTTCCTGGAAGTAAATGGTACAAAAGCGTGGGTACAGGACACAATCGATGAAGTACAAGAATTGAAGTAATGAGCTGCATTTTTGTATGGTGAGAAGGCCAATTCTCCGTTTCTGCAATGAAATGGATCAAAAAGCGTGGGTATTATGATTCCTTGCTTAATTTGGTGATGTTTGAGCAAAACTTTGGGTAACCCTGTTGTTGTTTTCTCCATGTCTTGCAACGTTAACAACACAGTTACCCAAAGTTTTGCTCAAACAACATTAAATTAGGCAAGGAATCATAATACCCATGCTTTATGAACCATTTCAATGCAGAAACGGAGAATTGGCCTTCTCACTATACAAAAATTCAGCTCATTACTTCAATTCTAGTACTTCACCGATCATGTCCTATTATGATTCCTCGTCTAATTTGATGCTGTTTGAGTAAAACTTTATAAAACTGTGCAAGAAAATGAAGAAAACAACAGCACAATTTTCCAATGTTTTGCTCAAACGGTATTAAATTAGACAACGAATCATGATATCCACGCTTTTTGCAACATTTTCAGAAACGGAGAATTTACCTTTTTACCATACAAAAGTTCAGCTCATTACTACAAATCTAGTACTTCACCGAACGTGTCCCATTTGAAATGATTTTTGAATGCCTTGACCATCCGTTTTTTTGTGTTTTTTTTTCTCGTAACAGAGTATCAACGCAGAATCAACGTCGCTAATTTGCCATGGGATGTGACCGAGCAGCAGTTGCGTAATTTGTTCAGCGATCATGAGGTCGAGAAGGTGGACATATATCATTACCGCAGGTACACAGTGGCCGCTGTTTTGTTCAAGAACAAAGAAACTAAGGCTGCGGCTCTCGCTGGGAAGGAAAACTTCATGTTCGGTGATCGCCGTCTGCGCATGTACTCGGAACTCACATACATCCGCTATATCAAGCGAGAGCTCGTCGTGACCGCCATTGAAGATGAGAACATGACCGAAGAGCAACTGTGGGATAAGGTCAAGGCTGCTGGAGTGGAACCAACTTCGGTGCTGATCTTCTACCCGTTGGGCTACGTTACCTTGGAGAAGGATTGCGACAAGCCTGCCGTGCTGGAAAAGCTAAAGGCAGCTGGTTTTAATGCGCATGACGTGAACCAACGTGACCAGAACCACCATTTGGATATCTGGCGTGAGGCCACATTATTCTTCCGGAACCGCAATCGCGTGCAGCTTTTGAACATCCCCAGCAAGTGGATTGAAGATAAGGAGGAGATGAAGAAGCAGTGCGCCGAAGGCGGTACCATCATCGAAGCTGTTACAAGTAATGCCGCTCAAAATCCCTCAGTGATTCCCAACTATGCTCGTATCTTCTATGAGACTGAAGAACAGGCCGCCAAAGCTGCAAAGGCTCTGAATGGACGCGTTGTTGAAGGCAAGCGTATCCATGCTCTGTATCCGGGAATTGTTTTGATGCCCAACTACAAGACTTCGGTCTATGTTACGTCGTTGAGTAAGGGCGTCACGGAAGAGCAGGTCTACGACTACTTCAAGCAATTTGGCGAAATCGAGTTCACCAGCCGTCGCAACTGCGGCGATGCTGCTATAATCTGTTTCAAGAACGCTGCTTCCGTTGATAAGGCACTTGCATGCACCACCTTCCCGGCTCCTACCGAGGAGAACAAGGATGCTACCAAGGAGGTCGTTGTTAAGAAATACGATGGCCCATTGGTACTACGCCCGTTTACCTTCAAACGCAAGCTGGAGTCCACAGAGGGAGAAAAAGTAAAAACTGAAAAAACCAAAGAGCAACGAAGTGTGCTGCATAAGTTGAAGGCTTACCATCCGATCTACGTTGGCAACGTGCCGTTCAATTGTCCACCTTTGGAACTAAAGCAATACTTCGCCCAGCATGGACCAATCAAGTTCATGTTCTCGCCACAAATTTTCTCCTACCGCAACAGCGCACCACATCCCGTGAAGACGTTTATCGTCTACTATATGAACCGTGAAAGCCAGCAGAACGCTGTCCGCTTCTTCGATCATAAGTTCTTCGGTGGCCACCGATTGCATGTGCTTCCACTGCGTGGAGCACAATGCATGGATGTTAAGAAGACCATCAAGATGACCCAGCTGCCATCCAGTAAGTATTATTTATACTCGTATGGAACTCTTCCATCCTTCAAGAAAATTTGTAAACAACTATTGTTCGACCAAATCACAGCTAATATTTACCCGTAAATGCTCTTTTTATTAGATATCCAATCTTCATACATGCGTTTTTCTTTTATTTTACAGTGTCTGAGGATGCTTTGTTCAAGAAAATCAAACCATTCGTTGGCAAGATCAATCGCATCGTGAAGAAGGTTCGGTTTGAAGCGTTTATCGAACTGGAAGATACCGCTGATGTCGTGAAATTGATGAAGACTGAAACCCCAAACCATCCCCTGCCGAAAAGCAAGATGGAACAGCTCACTACCCCGATCAGCGTTCGCTTATACGATGAGGACGATGTTCGCATTTTGAACGGCATTGCGAAGATCGTCGAAAAGAACCCAGACATGTTGAAGAAGACTGTTCTACCACTCAACAAGCGCCCACGAATGGACTTCGGCGGCCCAGGTAAGGTTTCGGATACTGTTTTGGAACTATTTTTGCATTTCAGAATAGGATGACGAAGGGTATTATCGGCAGGTTTGTTCTCTTCGTCATGGGGGGTTTTCGTGGGCCGAATTGCCTGAAATTTTGGCATATAATTCAGCTTGATTGAGAAGGATTTAAGACAAACTCTGAGACCAACACTGCCCAAAACTGCATATTTGTAACATTTGCATATTTTGCTGGTATAAAGATAATATCTATCGAGGATCACCATCAAATCACAAGTACAGTGACCCCACACCGATGAATCACCTTAATTTTGTACACTATTTATGATCACCGTGTTGATCAGATGAGTGATCTATAAACTGTGGTCATTTTTGCCGATTCATAAATTGTGGGGTCACTGTACTTTCGACTACCTGAATAAAATTTTTAAGTTTGTTCTAGGATTTATGAAAAAAAAAATACCAAGTCATTTTGTCTCAACTCAATAGGACAGATCGGTGAAGTACTAGATTTGTAGTAATGAGCTGAATTTTAGTATGGTGAGAAGGTCAATTCTCCGTTTCTGCAATGGAACGGTGCAAAATGCGTGGGTATTATGATTCCTTGCCTAATTTGATGCTGTTTGAGCAAAACTTTGGGCAACAGTGTTGTTGTTTTCTCCATTTCTTGAAACATAAACAACATAGTTATCCAAAGTTTTGCTCAAACAGCATCAAATTAGACAAGGATTCATAATACCCACGCTTTTTGCACCATCTTATTGCAGAAACGGAGAATTGACCTTCTCACCATACTAAAATTCAGCTCATTACTACAAATCTAGTACTACACCGAACGTGCCCCATTGGCTTCTTTAGCGGTGTTGAGATAATTCCATATTCAAAATCTGCATGCGAAATCCAAATTTTCATGAATTTTGGTGCCCGGGAACCTATTTGAAAATCAGTTTGAAGTTTGTATGGGAGCGATTTGTCGAATCACTCCTCGTCGCATTTTGTACTGGGCGGAGCTGTCAAGCAGTTGGCCAGCTGTCAAAAGGTGATTTCGAAAAATCTCTTCGAAATCGATTATAGGTACCAAAATGAAGTTCTAAAAATCTGAAAAAAATCATGGTGGTTCAGAAAAAGGTGCTCTTTCGTTTAAAATCAAAAAATCAATACATTTTTCTTAACCTTTCAGGACGCGCGCCATCAAGCAACCGAAACTGCACCGCGCTCGCGCTGTATACGACGACCGAGGTTTTTTGATAGTGTTGTACTTTTTACAACAGCGCGCGTCCTGGAGGGTTAATTTAAAAACCCAATAGGACAGTTCGGTGAAGTACTAGATTTGTAGTAATGAGCTGAATTTTAGTATGGTGAGAAGGTCAATTCTCCGTTTCTGCAATGAAATGGTGCAAAAAGCGTGGGTATTATGATTCCTTGCCTAATTTGATGCTGTTTGAGCAAAACTTTGGGCAACAGTGTTGTTATTTTCTCCATTTCTTGCAACATAAACAACATAGTTATCCACAATTTTGATCAAACAGCATCAAATTAGGCAAGGAATCATAATACCCACGCTTTTTGCACCATTTCATTGCAGAAACGGAGAATTGATATTCTCACCATACTAAAATTCAGCTCATTACTACAAATCTAGTACTACATCGAACGTGCCCCATAGGAGGCAATCAGTGAAGTACTACATTGAAAGTAGTGAGCTGGATTTTTGTATGGCGAGATGATCAATTCTCCATTTCTGCAAAGAAATGGTGCAAACAGCGTGGGTTATATGATTTATTGACTAATTTGATGCTGTTTGAGTAAAAGTTTGGATAACTGTGTTGTTGAAGTTGCAGGAAAAAATAATACAACAACACAGTTATTCAAACTTTTGCTCAAATAGCATCAAATTAGCCAATAAATCATATAACCTACGCTGTTTGCACCATTTCATTGCAGAAATGGAGAATTGATCATCTCACCATACAAAAATCCAGCTCACTACTTTCAATCTAGTACTTCACTGATTGCCTCCTATTGATCAATGTTATCGCATAACAGTCACACTGGTAAAATAGACTGGCTTTAAAGGGTGTCATCAATCATTATCAGGTCCGATTTATTTTCTGACAATTCGTCTAGCATTTATAAGTTGAGCTGTAGAAAAATCTAGGGTATCTCGCCACTTGGGCGATGGCTTCTATATTCGTCTGTTTTCCACTATAACTCAGTCAATTTTGAACCAATTGACTTGAAATGTTGTACACGGGTAGATACTATACCTATCTCACCACATTCCAAAAGTTGTGTCAATTGGTTCAAATTTGACTGAGTTATAGTGGAAAACAGACGAATATAGAAGCCACCGCCCAAGTGGCGCGATTCCCTATTGCTATGCGATTGATTATGAATTTATAAGAAATATTTAAAATTTAGGGCTATTTCCATAGTATTAAAAGTTCAATCTTTGGGCTCCATTTTCTCCTATGCCTACTTTTATTGAATGTTACTCATATGCGATTATGGGCAGAACAGATTAAAAAAAAAACCATGACGAAGAGAACAAAACTGCCGAAAATACGTAAGTTCCCCTATATGGAATGGATAATACTATTCTGTTGTCCAACAATATCGCTGCTGCAATTAATGTGCATTAAGGATTGTCTAATAACAAAACTTTTATCCTAGAAATCCCTTCTTCTTCTAGTTATTTCGCCTTGGCATTAGCAATAGGACAGATCGGTGAAGTACTAGATTTGTAGTAATGAGCTGAATTTTAGTATGGTGAGAAGGTCAATTCTTCGTTTCTGCAGTGAAATGGTGCAAAAAGCGTGGGTATTAGGGTAAAAACACTAGACTTCGCCCCCCTAAAATTCTGCTCTAATCTGCCACTTCATACAAAAAAAAAAATTGAATTTGTATGGAGGGGACGAAGACTAGAGCAGTGGCGAAGTCTAGTGCTTTTACTCTATGATTCCTTGCCTAATTGGATGGAGTTTGAGCAAAACTTTGTGCAACAGTGTTGTTGTTTTTCTCCATTCCTTGCAACATAAACAACATAGGGTAATGGTTCCCTTATTAAGCATGTGGCTCCCATTTTCATCCTACGAAAAACAAAGGATTGAAGCGCTGTTTGTATTGTTTATTTTTGTATTTTTTGTTAGAAGTGAGCACCCATGAAAACAAAAAGAACGGAACCAATCGATGCCGTAATCGCTTGTACAGTCAGGTCTTTTTTTACGCGGTTTTCATTTACGCGGCCGCGTAAAACAAATCTACTTACAAAAAAAAATGTCATCGTCTTATTTTTGCATGATTCGTCGAGAAATGGTGAGACTTTTTTTACGCGGTTTTTCGAATTTTGAACTGAGTTTTTTTTTACGCGGTACGTATCCCCCGCGTAAAAAAAACCTGACTGTATTCGAATAGGATGAATATGGGAGCGTGAGATTACTGATGGTACACGTACCCAAGTTATCCACCAAAGTTTTGCTCAAACAGCATCAAATTAGGCAAGGAATCATACCCACGCTTTTTGTACCATTTCATTGCAGAAACAGAGAACTGACTTTCGCACCATACTAAAATTCGGGTCTGGTATGTTTGGCATAAGGCCGTTTGGCATAAAGGACGTTTGGCATGAGGCGACATTTGACCGTAAACATCGAATTGATCCGTTACCGTGTGTGATCCATAACTGTGTATCCACGGTAATATGCAGACAAGGATGATTTGCTGGGTAGAACCATTACCGGAATTTAAATTGCTTGTATCGATAAAGAACAACCTATATACAAAAGAAGAAACATTCCCCTTCAGGAAAAAAAAATCATATTCATGAAAGCAAAAGGTTATTTCGAAAATAAGAGATCCAAAATAATGCTCCACTAACAAGGTCGCCTTCTTTCCATTGAAGGTTGTTCTTTAATTTTTCTCCAGAGGGAAAATATATTTCACATATTCTTTGTGCCAAACGTCCTTATGCCAAATGTCCTTATGCCAAACGTACCAGACCTCTAAAATTCAGCTCATTACTACGAATCCAGTACTACACCGAACGTGCCCCATTTGTAAATCGCGCGCATATTGAAAGTTGTTGCGATCCTAAGACCGCTTTTTTTATATTTGTTTTGTTTCCGCTGCCTATGATAGCATATGAGTCTCATATTTGCTCAGTTTCCTCAGTTTCCGTCTGTTATCAATGTACAAAAATTTGGAATATGGAATATATTTTTATTTTTTTACAAGATTGACGCAATTGCCCAACGGTTGAGAGCTGACTCAGTTACTTTCTTGCAACATCTTGGCCAGACTCTGGAACGACAACCCGTCTCCCGCTCCAGAGGGTCTGCGTGGTTTATTGGTTTATAAATGACACTTTATCCCAATTTGTTTACTTGAACCAACTAATATGTATCTATTTTGATCAGTGTGCTTCTAATAGGAAGCAATCAGTGAAGTACTAGATTGAAAGTAGTGAGCTGGATTTTTGTATGGTGAGATGATCAGTTCTCCGAAATGGTGCAAACAGCTTGGGTTATATGATTTCTTGCCTAATTTGATGCTGTTTGAGCAAAAGTTTGGGTGACTGCGTTGTTGTATTATTTATTTCTTGCAACTTCAACAACACAGTTACCCAAACTTTTGCTCAAACAGCATCAAATTATGCAAGGAATCATATAACCCACGCTGTTTGCACCATTTCATTGCAAAAACGGAGAACTGATCATCTCACCATACAAAAATCCAGCTCACTACTTTCAATCTAGTACTTCACTGATTGCTTCCTATTTGGCCACTTCCATAAGGAATACACGTGATTGGCCAAAATAGAAACCAAAGTTGAAAATATGGCCAAAACTGCGGCAATGTTTCCATTTTGGCCAGTGCTACTTTTAATACACGCATTTTTCCTTCAAAATATAGATTGAAACCTTTCATTTGACACATTGGTTGTTTTCATAGGATTATTGGATATTTTTTATAAAAAATGATTTCCCCTAGACGGGCCAAACTCGGTGCCCGCACCCTACAGCAATCGACTTTTGCTTAGAATGGCCAAATTCCTCGATTTACCCTAATAATAAATGGATAGCCCCTTGAAAGTTTTTAAGTATTTCTGTTAAAAAAAAACTAACTAGCTATCAGCTGCGAGTGATCGAATTGAATACCTCCCTCATTAGCTATTTGTTTTATATAAAATCTATGAAGTTATGCCTATTGGACGCAGTGGCTTAATTTTCCCAACAGGGGAGGAAAAAAAATTCTTGATTTTAAGATCTTGTTCGATCACAATAGCGAAAAAAATGATTTGCTAGTTTAATTGAAATTATGTTTCATTTTACAGGTTTTAATCAAGGCCCTGGAGGCTTCAATCCCAATATGAACAATCCAAATGCTATCCAAGATTTGTTGCGCCTTGCGTTTTTGTCCGGCAAGAACGTTGGCGAGAGTCTGGCTTCTAACCAGAGCTCGTTCGGATCTGACTCATCAATCGCCAATTCCACCAACTTTGGCGACGGCAGTTTTGGTAACCGTAACCGCAACAGCCAAGGCGGTAACCAAGGTAACATTCGTGGTCAAGGAAAAATGAACCAGAATTCTGGTGGCAACAATAATGCCGGAGGTAACAATTTCCAAGGTTCCCCAGGAAATCAAAACCGTGGTGGACAAAACATGAATCGTGTTAATCAGCAGAACCAGAACCGTAGTGGTATTATGAACACGAGTAACATGAATCAGAGCGGAGGTAATTTCAATCGCCCTCAGCAAAATAAGCCAATGAACATGAAAACCGGCAATCAAAATCGCAATAATCAGGTTGGTGGTTTCAATATGAACCGCAACCAAAATAACAGCAGTTTTGATAACGACAATTCCTTTGGCGGAGGAAATAACTTTGGCAACAACCGCAGCAACAATTTTTCCAATGATAGTTTTGGAATCGACGATAATAACTTTGATAACAATGGCAGCAATAACTTCTCGAACGACAACTACGGTGGCAATACTAGCCGTAACTTCGGTGGTAACATGCGCAACCAGAACGATAACTTCAACTCGTTCGGTAGCGGAAATAATAGTGGCAGCACCGGTGGAAACAATCGCTTCATCAACGATGGGAACAATTACAAAAGCAGTTTTAACAACCGCAGCAACCAAAACAATAGTTTTGACAACGGTAACAACTTTTCTGGCAATAAGGGTGGCAATTTCGGCAACCGTCAGAACAAATCTTTCAACCAGAGTGGCAACCAGGGAGGTGGTATGTCGTTTGGTGAATTTAATTCGAATAATTCCAACCGTAGCGGTAATTTCGGGGCAAACAATTCTGGGTTCAGTCCTGGCAATGCCGGAGGAAACAAATGGAACAACAATTCCCAACAGTCCAATACTGGCAGCCGCCTCGCTGGTAGCATTTTCAGTCGACGCTTTTAAACAGCTAATGTAAGGAAAAGTTTATTTTTACTTAACGATTAGTGTTTATGATTTCTTCTATCCCAATGGGGATGCCAGAAGGCCTGTCTAGGAAGCGTACTCTTTCTAGGTTTAGGCACAAGAGACAAATGTATACTATTTTTAAGTCAACCGCGCATTTCTTAACACAAATGAGACGAATGAAAATAATAATAATTTACTGTTCTTTTTACAAAATTTGTATTTTCAAATGTCGGTGCACTTCTAATGAGGTTAGCGACCGTATCCAAGACATATTCACAAAAATGAATGCTAATATGTACATAGATTTCTTGACATCTTCGCGATGGACATTATAACAACATAAACATTATAAAATGAACAACTATTAGATTGTTATACTAATGTTAAACTGAAATAAAATGTGTAATACTGAAGTTAAATCAAATTCAATTTGTTTTTTTTTTCCAATAACAAATTCCGGTTTTCAAACGAAGTACATTTTCTGCGGGTTCCTTACTAACCATCCTGTGCTGTAGAGCCAGTAGCGCACTGTAGCATAAATTGTGTAAAAAAATAAAATTGAACTTACCCGATTTTCGATTTGTTCGGTTTATTTTGCACGGCCGTGCAAAAAAAAAATCCAAACATTTTTTTTTTGTTACCGTAAAACGGGGCGAATAGAAACACCGTCCAGCATACTTAGACTAGTAATCCTACTTTATAGAGAAGGCAATTGTGAGCCAATCGAGCAGAGAGAACTGTCAAAGTGTGAGCCAAATGAACATGTTTATCGTTTGTAGGAAGGCGTTGATTGAACGGTATTGCAATCGACAATAAACGTATTACAAATCTAGATTGAGTTTAAATAAGGGCGAAAGTAACATGAGAGAGTTCTCTTCATCGACTCTCTCTTCTTCAAATTAAAGTGACAAGATGCAAGTATGGCTGCGCTTTTTAGTCATAAATCGCTAGGTTGCGATGCAATCTAGCGTCTAAGTGTAAAAAAGTTCGATTGAATTTGCATCTTGTCACTTTAATTTTCAGATGAGAGAGTCTATGAAGAGAACTCTCTCATGTTACGTTCGCCCTTATTTAAACTCAATCTAGAAATATTTATTTTTATTATCGAGAATTTGATGGCATATGTAAATTTAGTAAGAAGATAATATTTAATAGGACAGATCGGCGAAGTACTAGATTTGTAGTAATGAGCTGAATTTTAGTATGGTGAGAAGGTCAGTTCTCCGTTTCTGCAATGAAATGGTGCAAAAAGCGTGGGTAGGGGTAGGCGGGGCATTATGGACACCCGGGGCAGAATGGACACCCTCAATATTTTGAAATATGCGAACTTTTTTGAACTTTTAATGAATGGAGAATATAGTCCATTTGTCTAGAACGTAGTTTCAGGAAAGAAACATTCGAAATTAAAATTATACTTGATTTTACACGAAAAAGTTGCGTCCTCCGTTTTTTGTGCATGGAAATTATAATTTTCACACCATCTAAAATAAGGTTTAGTGATTAATTTATTGCAGGCCGATTAAAACCTGATATTTCTAAAACACATGCAAGTAGTTTTGCTGTATGTACATGCTTAACATGTTTATATTTTCTTCTTTATTATATCAAAAATCAAGTTTGGAAATATCTTCTGCTGCCGGGGCAAAATGGACACTCACCTTTTTGAAAGAAGCGGCAAGGGAAAAATATAACCTAAATCACAAACCAATCAAATTCTTCGATTTCAGTATATTTTCGGTTAAAAGTTCACTATAGTAGACATAGGGTGAAACAAATTGGTCAAAAAACGACAGCAGCGGAAAATAGTTGTTCTAGGCACAGCTGTACCTGCCGACAAAAACGAAGCTTTATCCAAAACAGCCTGAATTTAAATTAACTTAACAAAAATGAACTACTTCGGCGTATTATTCATTCATAATAGTTGTTTTGCAATGAAATTACTTTATAGGTGTAAATAATGTACGAAATTTGTAAAAGTCTCATGGTGTCCATAATGCCCCATGGGGGTGTCCATTCTGCCCCGTATGCTTGAAGACGGTCATGAAAAACTAACATTTTTCATAACATTTTTTGAAGTGGATAAATCATTTTTCTTCGTGAGCATTCTTATGCAATAGATGCTAAATAGTCTTTAAAAGGATACATGTATCAAAAAACTAAACTTTTTTGACATCTTGCTAGGTAAAATTGGCAAAAACCTTAGGGTGTCCATATTGCCCCGCCTACCCCTATTATGATTCCTTGCCTAGGGTATTGGTTCCCTTATTAAGCATGTGGCTCCCATTTTCATCTCACGAAAAACAAAGGATTGAAGCGCTGTTTGTGTTGTTTCTTATTTTTGTATTTTTTGTTAGAAGTGAGCACCCATGAAAACAAAAAGAACGGAGTCAATCGGTGCCGTAATAGGAAGCAATCAGTGAAGTACTAGATTGAAAGTAGTGAGCTGGATTTTTGTATGGTGAGATGATCAGTTCTCCATTTCTGTAATGAAATGGTACAAACAGCGTGGGTTATATGATTTCTTGACTAATTTGATGCTATTTGAGCAAAAGTTTGGTAACTGTGTTGTTGTATTATTTATTTCTTGCAACTTCAACAACACAGTTATTAAAACTTTTGCTCAAACAGCATTAAATGGGGCACGTTCGGTGTAGTACTAGATTTGTAGTAATGAGCTGAATTTTAGTATGGTGAGAAGGTCCATTCTCCGTTTTTGCAATTAAATGGTGCAAAAAGCGTGGGTATTAGGCTGACACAAATTTCGATTTTCTCTTATGTCCCCGCCCCCTCGGAAAATTTTGGTCAAAATTCTACATTTTGAGGGGGGACAACAATAAATTATTCAAGAAATTTTAAAATTTCAAGGTGAAATTAGAGTTGCACAGAAAATTTCTTAACAAATCCGATGAGTTTATAGATTTTGCCAAACTGCTTGGGTATTACTTCGTCAAATACATTTATTATTTATTGTCCTCCCCCTTAGCGAGCCAACGAGTATTGTGACAAAAGAAGAAAATGAGATTTGTTCCGGCCTTATGATTCCTTGCCTAATTTGATGCTGTTTGAGCAAAACTTTGGATAACTTTATTGTTTATGTTGCAAGAAATGACGAAAACAACAACACTGTTGCCCAAAATTTTGCTCAAACAGCATCAAATTAGGCAAGGAATCATAATACCCACGCTTTTTGCACCATTTCATTGCAAAAACGGAGAATGGACCTTCTCACCATACTAAAATTCAGCTCATTACTACAAATCTAGTACTACACCGATCTGTCCTATTAGGCAAGAAACCATATAACCCACGCTGTTTGCACCATTTCATTGCAGAAATGGAGAACTGATCATCTCACCATACAAAAATCCAGCTCACTACTTTCAATCTAGTACTTCACTGATTGTGTCTTATTGCTCGTTTTCGATTAGGATGAAAATGGGAGCATGAGATTACTGATGGCACACATACCCTAATTTGATGCTGTTTGAGCAAAACTTTGGGCAACAGTGTTGTTGTTTTCTCCATTTCTTGCAACATAAACAACATAGTTATCCAAAGTTTTGCTCAAACAGCATTAAAATAAGCAAGGAATCATAATACCCACGCTTTTTGCACCATTTCATTGCAGGAACGGAGAACTGACCGTCTCACCATACTAAAATTCAGCTTATTACTACAAATCTAGTACTACACCGAACGTGCCCCATTGTTCAGTGGGTAGGTTTTCGTATAAAACATTTTACATTCATGTTGACTTGTACCTTATATTGATTCAAATATTAACAAATTTTACCATTGATTTAATCTACTTTTAGTCATTAGGACGACAACTGGATCTACTGGATCTAGAACTGTAGGTACTGTAACAACTTAGTCGGTGAACGCGTAACCATTGAGAAAGACCATGCTTACGTAACTTGAGTTCGATATTTGGTAAGCTACAGGACCATCCGTAATGGAAATCCCCTTGGCTTCCCAGAGTGAAACGCATCTTAGTGGCTGCAGTGCGATGTACGAATGCAAAAAATATTAACAGGCAGAGCTCTCAGAGAAGCACCAGTCCCAGCTAGAACGCATTACGACAATGGAGCATTGGTTCCTGCATGGTAAGTATGTTCGATTCTTTGACAAATAGTGACAAGAATGTGCTGATATTTCGATGTGAGCGTTGATTTATTTCAATGCAAAATAAAGCAACCTTAAACCTATATAAATTCTATTAAATGCCCTAAAACAAACCGATAGTCCTACCGTTTACCCCCGTTGTTTTGAACGACACCTCATGCAAATCAACGGGGTTTATTTTTTTAATTTGAACTTGTAGTAACCCTATGAGCATCGAAAAACATACTGCTGGTAACCTTATGTTGTTTTGTTTTAATTATGCGTTCCGTTTCACCCCGTTCCATAAGCATAATGAATTTGCATTGAATTTATTTTTAGTTTGACCGACGTGCATGTTACCGGTGGTCAATAGTGTTCAGATTAGAAGCGGTAAAACCAACGGCGGTAGACGGTATAGCCAGCGTATAGTTTTTGATGTTATTTCTTCTAGAGTTGCCTCTGAGAGTTTGTTGTCGATTTAGGTAGAGACTTTATATAGAGACATGCAACGACGACTTCTTTTGACTGTTGTTCTTCTTCTTCGCCAGACTTTGTTTTCATACTTTTGCTGGCGTGCTCGATAGGTACCGTGATTTCGGGTGAAATTGATCACTTTTCACTGTTTTTAGCGTTCAATTTTTAAACAGTTGACGATAATATCAACCTCAATACTTTGAAACAAGTACTACCATGGAGTTCATCAGCCAACGAGGTTGAAACTTTTACAGCAAATCATTTTAGTGTAATAAATAATGTTTGAAATATCCCTGGCCTTGAATTATATCTTCCAGGAAGCTTTGATTTCAGGCATGTAGTCGATGTGCTTTGCAGAAATGATTGGAATAGCTGAATGTATAATCAATGGCAAACAATTCTGTAAAAATCAGATCTTCAAGTCATCTGATATTGTTATTCTGATCATGATGCTGCATAGTATATCGAACATTTGTCGAAGTCATTTATATGCCGGGAAAATATAATTCCAAGTTGGTGAGAATATTACAAACTGAGGGAGGGTAATAGGCCCAGTCAGACCCCTGAATGGGCAATGTGGGTTAGTGTATGGGCATGCCATTGAAGGTTTGTAATATTCTCCGAGGCTTTCGAAATCCAACAGGGCGCGTCCCCGGGTTGCGGATAGGGGGAAAAGGGAGATTTTTCGCATTTGTACTGTAATCAGCCAATGTGATATTATCTCCTATGGTGTTGTGCGAATGAATGATCTCATTCTATGGGAATTCGAACCTTGTAATGTATTGTTTATTAACTTCAATTTTCTAAGCTTGACAAGGTTTTGAAGACAAACACGTGATGAGAGAAAGAGAATTGTCTAATAGGAAAGTCACATCAGCAAAGCTTTTACATATGCAAATGCTATCCATGGGGTCATGTCTAGCATTTAATATGTATGGCAATGACTGGTTCTTACCTAGCAGGGGTACTACAAGACCACGCGGACAATTCGATTAAAGGCTTAATTGGGGATAATATATTTTCCAGAACTGAAGGGACATTTTTTCCGGGGTGACTGACGAGTCGGAGAGGGTAGAAGTTTCCGTTTGTTATAATTGACAAAATAAACAATCGGGCGCTTTTTCTTTCTTTGACTTGCTTGGTATTTTGTGGATTATTGTTTTTTTTTTTTTGGTTTTGGAAGGTATGCGATTTACTAGTGAGCCTTAAAATTATTTTGCATCTGAATAGCATTGATATTGTCAAGTCTGTACCAACACCCTAATCTAATCCCACACCAAAATACCCTTTTCCTATCCCATGGCGTTTATGTGGTCACCAAAGACTATTCAGCCATTACCCCTCCTTATCATCGGCTTTGGACTGACTTGCGCTCTCATTGCCCCACCAAATGCTGCAAAATGAAAATGAAATGAAAAATGAAATTGATCAATCAGTGAAGTGGCTTTGTAAGAGCTCAATTTATTTTTTTCCAATTGAATTTGAGATCCCAGAATGTGTAAAGAATCGCAAAAACAAGTTCACTAAATGTTTTATTATTCAAGTTCAAAGTTTTGATAATTATTGATTACCTTCGCAAAAACGACTGAAAGTATGCAATGCTTTTGGATAATATGCTTTTAGTTTCGAAAAATTCACTTTTCTGCATAAATGGTAATGTTTATGTACATTTTGATCACAAAATCGGGTTCTTTGATGACTTTAGAGCTAGAAAAAATGATTCGAATGTTTTTATTGTATGTGCGATATCTTTATGGCAATGGAAGTTTGAAGGTGTCTTACACAATCGCAAAACACATTGTTTGTGAAAATATTAAATTTTTCATAGAAATATTGAATAAATTTGCTGTAAAATTCTTTTTGCAACTTCTCATCGTAATAGGCCATTTTACCTCACGCAAATCTGACAGGAAAAGGCCATCTTTCCCACACCAAATTCACAGTGCTGTAATGGTTCATTACAGCACTGATTTGCGTTGCGTAATGAACCATTACAGCACTGTTTTCAGTTTTGATCAACTTATTGATGCTTTCTGGACGCAGGTTTGAAAAATTGTGACTACTGCACGGTATAACCTGTTATGATCAGACTTCCTTTAACATGACTATAAACATCAGTGTGCAGTCTGATGAAAAAGTTTTGTTGAAAACTATCCTCAAGTGGTAATTTATGAAGTTGCAAAAAACGTTGTACGCAACTCGGTGCAGAACTCGATTTTTACAGCACTCATCGTAATGTACGGCTCGTGCTGTCAAAATCATCATTCTGCACCTTGTTGCGTAAACTACTATTAACTCATCATTCAATAACCCTTGAGTCAGATGATGGTGTTTTTTTCCATCTAATTTTAAGTTTAAAGCATTATTTTTGGCAAGTAAAACTGGATCTCGCGTCGATCAATTTCACCCCACTGATCAATTTCACCAGAAATCACGATAGCCGATTTGACAGTTCGATAGGTAGATTTGGTTTCACTCTTTGCGGGACTGTGTTATAAACAGACTAGATTTAGGAAGTCTAATATGAACTAGCCTACAAACCAAATTTTTTTCGCTGAAAATCAGCTAAGTTTTGCTGAATTTTGCCGAGCTGAAATTTCAGCAATTCGTCCAGCAATAAAAATTACTGAAAAAGTGGTGGGACAAAAAGTGAAATACATAGGGTATCGCGCCACTTGGGCGGTGGTTCTATATTCGTCTGTTTGCCACTATAACTCAGTCAATTTTGAACCAATTGACTTGAAATGTTGTACACGGGTAGATACTATACCTATCTCACCACATTCCAAAAGTTGTGCCAATCGGTTCAAATTTGACTGAGTTATAGTGGAAAACAGACGAATATAGAACCACCGCCCAAGTGGCGCGATTCCCTGCCTATTTGTAACGGTCTAAATTCAACGTGGAATTAACCCCACACAATGACTTCGATGAAAATTAAAACCAATAAAGAAAAACAAGAGTTTTCACGAAAAAGTCATTTCGTTTTTCGTCGATATAAAAAACGTACCATCAGGGTACCAGATTCCACTCATCTAAGTTCAGTTTTGCAGAAAAACATCATCTGTTAAATCAGTAACAAATTTTGAAAACGACGTATAATCAATGCTACACCATTGATTATACGTCGTTTTCAAAATTTGAAATGACTGGTAACCTAATTTATAATAGGGGTACTCACTAAACAGATTAAGTTGCTGCGTAAGCCATGATTTTCTGCTTATTTGAAATGTTTCATGATTTTGCGAATGAAATAATTAAAGATTGCCTTGGTGATCGCGACGTTTAATCAGCTTAATCGTTTTTGCCTAATGTTTTTGCATTTTATGTTAGTTTAATCTAAATACAAATACAAAACAAGACTTATGTAGAAATTTTCATAAAAGTATTATTTTATTATAGCGCATTTAGTTCACCACTGGACTATCGCATTAGTTTTCACGAGTGCGAAAACGCTAATAAAAGTGCGCGATTGCATCAAATCAACTCGATGTCTTCAGAGCACTTGTTCACCATAGATTGAAGAATTAGTGCGCCGAAGACATCAACCTGATTTGATGCAATAGCGCACTTTTATTTACGTTTTCGCACTATAGAAGTCGCAGTTCGCAGTCCAGTGGTGAACTAAATGCGGTATACAATGGACTACCCGCTTTGCGCGCAGCCACAGTTGATCAGCAGGAGTAAATCAATTTAATTTTGTATGGCGAAATGCATCTAAACTTGAATTACTTGAAATACAAAGCTTTTCCCGAAAAAATATTTGGTAGGCTTTGGCACAAATGTCCCAAATGGAGGATAACGTGCCTCTGGAGCCGGCCTTCTGAGGCTTAATAGTGGTCACCATTGTGCACAACCACTACCAAATATTTTTTCGAATAATGTGTTCCACTTCGATAAATTTGCCTTTAGATGCTATTCGCCATACAATATTTTTGCGATTTACTTTTAGCGATTTTTCGCGCATAGAAGCTAGCGCCACATTGGTCGATGCGGAGAGTAGGAAAACAGGCGATGCAGGTAATTAATGAATTAACTGTAGTGCAAGAAATAAATAATACAACAACACAGTTACCCAAACTTTTGCTCAAACAGCATCAAATTAGGCAAGAAATCATATAACCCAAGCTGTTTGCACCATTTTATTGCAGAAACGGAGAACTGATCATCTCACCATACAAAAATCCAGCTCACTACTTTCAATCTAGTACTTCACTGATTGCTTCCTATTCTCCGTTTCTGCATTGAAATGGTGCAAAAAGCGTGGGTATTATAAATCCTTGCCTAATTTGATGCTGTTTGAGCAAAACTTTGGATAACTATGTTGTTTATGTTGCAAGAAATGAAGAAAACAACAACACTGTTGCCCAAAGTTTTGCTCAAACAGCATCAAATTAGGCAAGGGATCATAATACCCACGCTTTTTGCATCATTTTATTGCACAATCGGAGAATTGACCTTCTCACCATACTAAAATTCAGCTCATTACTACAAATCTAGTACTTCACCGATCTGTCCTATTCATTGCAAAAATGGAGAAATGAACATCTCACCATACAAAAATCCAGCTCACTACTTTCAATCTAGTACTTCACTGATTGCCTCCTATTAGGCAAGGAATCATAATACCCAAGCTTTTTGCACCATTTCATTGCAGAAAAGGAGAATAGGAGGCAATCAGTGAAGTACTAGATTGAAAATAGTGAGCTGGATTTTTGTATGGTGAGATGATCAATTCTCCATTTCTGCAATAAAATGGAGGAATCAGCGTGGTTTATATGATTTCTTGACTAATTTGATGCTGTTTGAGCAAAAGTTTGGATAACTGTGTTGTTTAAGTTGCAAGAAATAAATAATACAACAACACAGTTACCTAAACTTTTGTTCAAACAGCATCGAATGGGGCACGTTCGGTGTAGTACTAGATTTGTAGTAATGAGCTAAATTTTAGTATGGTGAGAAGGTCAATTCTCCGTTTCTGCAATGAAATGGTGCAAAAAGCGCGGGTATTATGATTCCTTGCCTAATTTGATGGTGTTTGAGCAAAGCTTTGGATAACCATATTGCTCATGTTGCAAGAAATGGAGAAAACAACAACACTGTTATCCAAAGTTTTGCTCAAACAGCATCAAATTAGGCAAGGAATCATAATACCCACGCTTTATGCACCATTTCATTGCAGAAACGGAGAATTGACCTTCTCACCATACTAAAATTCAGCTCATTACTACAAATCTAGTACTTCACCGATCTATCCTATTAGTCAAGGAATCATATAACCCACGCTGTTTGCACCATTTCATTGCAGAAATGGAGAATTGATCATCTCACCATACAAAAATCCAACTCACTACTTTCAATCTAGTACTTCACTGATTGCGTCCTATTGACCTTCTCACCATTGTAACAAATTTTCAGTTCGTTGCATTTTTGTAAATATTTAAAATATAAATTTAGCTTAAGTAAAATGAATTCTTCAAAAATAATTTGAAATATCCTAAAGTTCCACCATCACTTGTACCGCGAATTCAAGCTTTTTCTCTCTGCGCTCAAGCACTCAAGCAGCGTCTCACATGGATTAGATGAGTGCTAAAGAAAGTTGTAACATGTGACCGCAAATGCAAGCGCATGTGATCACATCACAGCGTTGGTTGGTGGCCATCGACCTGTGGGAAACCTTTTCAGGATTTGTTGACCCCGGGAATTCGTTAATGAGAATTCTCTCCGATATTCTGATGCGCTCGGCTGGTGAAATCGTTGCAATACGAAGCATCTAATTTCTCTTGGACACAATAGACTGTTAGACTGAGTAAAGGGAATTTAGAGACTTCGTCAAGTCAAATCCGGTAGCGCAGATCGTGGAAAATATTCGCGCTTTATCTGAGGGTTTCTGGCTGTGACTCGTTCACTTCGATCTGCATTGTGGAAGAGGCAGGAGTAGTTCAGTTTTAGTTCCGCGTCGTGAGGTGTATTTTCCAGGTGTGAATTAGTAACATGTGATTTCCCTTAAGTTATTTATTCAAGCTCAGTTCTTCTCTCCTAGTTAGCTAACAAGAAAATCGCTGTAAATTTGTGCGATCGAGTTAAACCGTGCGATAGGAAGTGTGCGAGTGTGGAAGTCAAGTTGACCAGGTAAATCACGTGCTCAAGTTGTGCGAATACGTTAAGTGTAATGGATTGTGCGTGGGTGGTTTCTTTACCAGATTTGTGGCAAGCGTGCCAGCCCGCCACCTCACCATCTTCCGTTGGAAACTATTCCTGACCCCACTCTGCAGCTTCGAAGGTCCCGGCCAGTGCAACACGTGGCCGAAGGGGGCCGCGCCCGTCAATTCCGCGCCCCAGACAGGGCAGAAGGCAGCAGCGAACAGCAACAGTTTTTCCCGCTTACGGTGACGACCGCGAGTGATATTTAGTAGAAGCCCACAAATCGTGTGTGAGGCGCCGACGGCGCCTGAATGTAGCGTGAAGCGTAGACGTCCGTTGTCCGACAGTAAAGCGCGCACGCGTGCCAGACATGTGCTGTAGGTAAGCGTCGACCGAATCAACCCGCCAGTGTCGTAAGTCAGCAGCGTCCCCCGACGCGCCGCACCTCAGCACCGTACGACCCACCCACCGTTTCGCAGCGTCGGTCAGAAGCGCGGTAGAGCCGCAGCGTCCCCCGACGACAGCGTCCACAGCGTCAGTGAGCCGAGCAGAGTCATCGTCTGGCGATCATCCGTCCCCGTCGTGCTGATATGGTACCGTGAGTAAATGCATGCAAATCAGTGAAAGTCCCATGCGCATGGTGTAGTTTTTTTTGCCCGCTCCCGATTGTTAGTTCGAGACGCGTGGCGGCGGCTATTTTTGGTTTGACCATAGCCGGAGTTAAAGTGAATGCCCACACCGCACAAGAGCACGTGATAGGAAAGCATTAGGAAGGTAGAATAACGAATTGGAGAGTATGTACATATAGAGTAAGAGAAGGAGAGAGAAAGTTTAATGTCGGTAAAGTAGGCCTACGAGTTAAATATAGGAATGAATTTGCTGAAGAGTGTCTTTTGAATAAAACAGCAAGGGTACCACAGACAAACCGACCTGTGTTTGAGTTTTTGAGCGAGAAGAGGTAATGTAGGGGAGGTTTCATGTTACTCGGTGTCGTTTTCTAGTTTGTTCCTTTATTTTATTTTACTGGGGAGGTTGGCTCCGAATCCAACCAAGGACTTCTCCCTAATCTTCCATAAAACAGTGAGGGGTTTACGTGTGCAGCCAGCCAGTGGTGAGAACAGGCGTAAATGTGGTCTAGACTATCGGCTAGGTTCTCTTTATTCAGTTTAGCAGTCTGGAGTATAATCCAAGGGAGGGTCTTTGTGTTGCAACGGCGTAGCCAGACGTGCTTCGTGCTTTCTGTCCAGCAATTGGACCCAAAAATCCTTTCCCTCGAGAGGTCTCAGGCCGGGCAACCCTGAAAACAGGTAGATGGTCTCCTTCCGGAGTGGCGCATAAGCCATCTGCTAACTTTACCGGAAAGCACGTTCAAACGAACGGTTACACCATACTAAAATTCAGCTCATTACTACAAATCTAGTACTTCATCGATCTGTCCTATAGGATCCAATCAGTGAAGTACTAGATTGGAAGTAGTGAGCTGGATTTTTGTACGGTGAGAGGATCAATTCTTCATTTCTGCAATGAAAGTGTGCAAACAGTGTGGGTATCAGGGGCGTACCATTTCGTTTCAATGATACACTTTCATGCAACATTTGAATGAGTCACTTCAACCGTTTTATACATTTTTCTAATCACTCGTTTCGTTCACCAAAACTTTTCCGCAATGTTGCTGAACACTGATGAAACATGCGAAGGGCGATGAATATTGCTTCGCCATGTATATGTGAACTGCGAGTGAACAGGTTTGCCAAAGCTTGAGCTTTGTTCGTCATCAACGAAGCGTCGTCGTCGATCGTTACGACTGAAAAAAAAAACTTCATCGCCCGAAGACATGATTGCTTCGATGCATCATGCGTGCTCTTCGCGAAGATCAGAAAACCATTCGCACGAGCAGCTTCGTGAACGGCACCCGCTGGACGACATTCTAGCTAACATGGTACCCTGGTACCTGCTAAATAAAAATGGTCATATTTTTGCCATTTTTTCGCCGATTCTAGCAATCTTGGGCTAATTCGATTCAAAAAATCACCTTCTACTGAGAGGGGGAGCCGGAGCGGTCACCGAGGATTGCGGAAATCCGGATTTCGGCGTAGAATTTTAATGCCTGATGCCACAATAAACCAGGTCTTTCCCAACCACATTAGCCGCAACGCAACTGTCAAAATGCACTCGCAACGAATAGGATTGAAGGAGTAAGCACCATGAACGAATGGAAGTCCCATGTGGTCTGCACAAATGATCAACTTACTTCCTCGTTCACTGCTCCCGTTGACTTGCTAGAGTGTTCTTCGCGAAGCATAAATGAAAAAACGAATGCTTGTGAATAATGGATCGCGAAGATGCAAAAATGAATGCTCGCGAGGAAGATCCAATGCAACATTGCTTTTCCGCTCATCGTAGCACTCGGTAGTCTCCCACCCGGTCGCATTGCTTGTGCTCCACCCGGCAGAGCCTGATGCGCGTCTCTCAATGGTTACGGGCGCCGATCAATGGGGCACGTTCGGTGTAGTACTAGATTTGTAGTAATGAGTTGAATTTTAGTATGGTGAGAAGGTCAATTCTCCGTTTCTGCAATGAAATGGTGCAAAAAGCGTAGGTATTATGATTCCTTGCCTAATTTGATGCTGTTTGAGCAAAACTTTGGATAACTATGTTGTTTATGTTGCAAGAAATGGAAAAAAGAACAACACTGTTGTCCTAAGTTTTGCTCAAACAGCGTCAAATTAGGCAAGGAATCATAATACCCACGCTTTTTGCACCATTTCATTGCAGAAACGGAGAATTACCCTTCTCACCATACTAAAATTCAGCTCATTACTGCAAATCTAGTACTTCACCAATATGTCCTATATGACGCAGTCAGTGAAGTACTAGATTGAAAAGTCCCAAAAAAATGACCACGTGGTTTATGGACAGCCCCTATCCAATGATGGTAAACAGCTTGAATGCCTTAACACATAGTTTTTGATTCAAACAAACTTTCAGCGAAAGAGAAATTTAGAAATTGTATTGAAATCTATTTCAAAACTTCGTGTTTCATCTTGCCCCACCCGTTTCAACTTGCCCCGGTGTACCTTAACTGTGTTGTTGTATTATTTAAATATTTCTTGCAACTAACAACACAGTTACCCAAACTTTTGTTCAAACCGCATCAAATTAGGCAAGAAATCATAATAGCCACGCTGTTTGCACCATTTCATTGCAGATTTGAAGAATAGGACAGATCGGTGAAGTACTAGATTTGTAGTAATGAGCTGAATTTTAGTATGGTGAGAAGGTCAATTATCCGTTTCTGCAATGAAATGGTGCAAAAAGCGTGGGTATTATGATTCCTTGCCTAATTTGATGCTGTTTGGTCAAAACTTTGGGCAACAGTGTTGTTGTTTTATCCATTTCTTGCAACATAAACAACATAGCTATCCAAAGTTTTGCTCAAACAGCATCAAATTACTCAAACAGCATCATAATACCCACGCTTTTTGCACCATTTCATTGCAGAAACGGATAATTGACCTTCTCACCATACTAAAATTCAGCTCATTACTATAAATCTAGTACTACGCCGAACCTGCCCCATTGAAACAAAATTCCAGCTCACTACTTCCTCCTATGGATAACTGGCTAATGATAATGCTCGATTGTTACATGAAGCAGCATTAGCGTGGTGCTAACTGAGGTGGCCAACTGTGCGAGTTTCGGAAGGTTAAGCGCGAAATGATAGTTGCCTGTGACAAATAGTGGCAAAAATGTGCTGATACTTTGGGGCTGTCCATAAACCACGTGGTCATTTTTTTTGGGACTTTTTAAACCAACACCCCCCCCCCCCCCCCCCCCGCGTGGTCATTGGTCCATACTATTTTTTTTATTTGTCCATACAAAATGGTCATTGGCCGAACCCCCCCCCCCCCCTCATGACCACGTGGTTTATGGACAGCCCCTTTGACGTGAGCGTTGATTCATTTCAATGTAAAATAAAGCAACTTGTATAAAATATAATAAATGCTCTAAAACAAATTGATAGTCCTATACTGCCCCCACTCGCATAACAGTCCCATTTGCAAAAAGTAAGAATTGATAAAACGGCATTTGAAGTTTGAAAACTTTTTTCCATATAAAACTTTGAAAAATCGCCAAAATTTGAAAAATATTTCGATCATCTCGAAACTTTCACAGATTGCTTTGCACATGAATATATAACTGTAAAAAATATTACAATCACTTCAAAATTGTTCAGTTTTGTGTTACGTAACACCAAAATCCATGATGGGACTGTTATGCGGGTACTTTTGATATGGGACGCTCATAACTCACACATTGACATAAAAATTCGCAATTTTTATTGTTGTTTTTGGAAGTACATCAAAAATGATGACTATTCATAACGTTAACTCAAAAGTGATGAAAAGTCAAATGGGACTGTTATGCGAGTGGGGGCAGTATAGCATATCGCTCTCTGTGTTACCGTGACATCACATAATTTCAATTTCTTTTTTTCGGTTCCCAATTCCGTTCACACCATGTAATTATTGTTTTGTAACTGAGAAATAACAAAATTTGCAAAAATTTTTTTTATTAGCGAGTTATTTAGTGTAGTCATAAATAATAGTGTTTAGTGTAGTCATAAATAACAAGCATGATAAAATGAGATATGATGCGATTTTTTTAATTTTGTATTTCGTTTGTTCTTTGTATCTGCCTTTAATGACAGTAATGGCCGCCACAATGGCCGACTTTGGCACCTACTCATGATTTTGAGGGCACAAATCTCTTCGTAAACAAAACCAGCGCACCTGAGCTTCTCATTTTAAGCTTATAACAAGTGAGCAATAACAGAACAGTAAAATGCACTGTTTGAAGCGTGCTTCTTGAGATTTGTGCGTCAGTGCGTCCGAAGTTCAGATGCACTGTTGAAGCGGGATTTCAAGACGTTTGTCCTTAACTTCCCCGGGTGACTAACAACTGTGAACGCGCCCCATGGACTACCATTGAAATATTCTCAATTTAGTTGAAAATCGGAGTTTTCGACTAGCGAAGTTGGATTTTTCTCCAAATCCATGCGTCGGACCTAACTTCGGAAGTGGTGCGCTGTATAGTAAACCTGGTCCGCTATACAGCGCACCACTTCCGAAGTTAGGTCCGACGCATGGATTTGGAGCAAAATCCAACTTCGCTAGTCAAAAATTTCGGGTTTCAACTGCACGGAGAATAATGTTAGGTGTTCAGTGGTTGTGCTTGTGCATAATAGTCCATTTTACGAGCCTATTTTAAGAATAAATTTTGACAGGAGGTAGCGTCCAATAACCCGTGAAAATCAATATCATCATCAACATTGTTGTCACTTCGTAAAATGGCTCATAAGGCAATCCATGACGACTTTTCGCGATGGGGGTGACAGCCAAAACTGTAAACACAGTGTGAGTACAACTTAACAAAGTGTCGTCGGTGCTTAACAAATTCCTTTGTGTTCAACTGTCACCCCGATCATCGATTGTCAAAAATACAGTCATTGCACAATTAATTACCTGCATCGGCTGTTTTCCTACTCTCCGCATCGACCAATGTGGCGCTAGCATCTATGCGAAAAACCGCTAAAAGTAAATCGCAAAAATATTGTATGGCGAATAGCATCTAAAGGCACATTTCTCGAAGGTAATTCAAGTTTAGATGCTTTTCGTCATACAAAATATAATGGATTTACTCCTGCTGATCAACTGTGGATGTGCGCCAAGCGGGTACTCCATTATGGGTCACTTTGTCACAATTATTAGTCAGACAGTTCACCATGCAATTCTAATGGAATTGACCCATAATGAATTAACTACATCGGCTGTTTTCCTACTCTCCGCATCGACCAATGTGGCGCCAGCTTCTATGCGCGAAAAATCGCTAAAAGTAAATCGCAAAAATATTGTATGGCGAATACCATCTAAAGGCAAATTCTTCAAAGTGGAACACATTGTTCGAAAAAATATTTGGTAGGGGTTGTGCACAATGGTGAGCACTATTAAGCCTACCAAATATTTTTTCGGGAAAAGCTTTGTATTTCAAGTAATTCAGGTTCAGATGCATTTCGCCATACAAAATTAAATTGGTTTACTCCTGCTGATCAACTGTGGCTGCGCGCAAAGCAGGTAGTCCATTGTGGGTGACCCATGATTGTGCTATGACTGTAACATGGTCAACAAAAAAAAATCAGCTAGTCGCATCTGTCTCATGGATTGCCTTATTGACCAATCCAAATTCCGGTGTGGTAGTGATTTGTGTTCAGATTTCCCGTATTAATCTATCTGTAAGAACTTTGTAAACATCTTTTGTTCTCACGTATAGGCTTGCATTGCAATAGGTTTCGTGAGACTTTTTTTGGACAACTCAATATTAACCACTACCATACCAATATTTTTATTCTGTAGAGTATATTTAAAGAAAAATAGAGATTTGTTTATTTTTCTCCATACTCAATTTTCAATAGTTTTACTCCTACTGTTCACCTGAGAATAAGCAAAGTGGCCATTCCTTCAAATTTCAACGGCCACTTTGTTGTACTCATCATGCTATTTTGATTTTGTTTCGATTTTTAAATAGGTATGCAAATGGAAGTTTTCGTAGTTTTACAAACATAAATGGTTGGAATCGTCTTTATTTTTAAATTTATGGTGGATCAGACTTCATGTTTTAGTGATTGAAAAGATATAAAATTTAAAATGATCGATTAGTGCAAAAATATATTACATCAAAACCTATTATCAACATCAGGATATTTGGATGGGTCGTTTTACCTCAAGCGCATATTAAATCGATTCAGTCTACCACAGTTGACTAGAAGCTACAGTTAATTTCTGCCCCTTGCGAGCACAGCGGTAAATTATTTTTGCCATTATTCATGGTCTACCCGCGGCGTAGTAAAGCCCAGCTCGTCGCTCGAATCCGAGTCATTGTTCGCCATCTTTTCACGCAGTTAACATCGTCGGAGTGCTGCTCTCTGCCCGTTCAACTTGTGGAAAAAAATATTCAATCTCAAAATTTAAAATTCTCTTAGACTAGAGAATTTAAAGTGCTTAAATCAGTTGTAGTGATCCATTTGTGCAGTTGTAATATCTTTTAAAACTCCAAAATGACTGAAACCGACAAGAAAGCAGGTAAGTTATTTTTTTCGCATACCATGCGGATTTCAGCCAAGCCAAGCCCGTTTAGCATCGATATAACACTTTGCTTTCCTTTTTCTTTATTTCCAGAACAATCCACCGGAGCAGAAACCGAGGGCCCGAAGCCTGATGCTGGTAAGTGTCCATTTCCGTCTTTTTTTTTGGGACTTTTCTTGCCGTAAGTGCCGGTTAAGCACAATGGCGGCTTCTCCCCGGGGCGTAGCGCCAGTGCTCTGACTTTCCAAAATGGCGGAAAATCGATGACGAAGCCACCGGTCTGTGAAAGGTAGCTCTTCGTCACTACCGGCGTGTCACTAACACCAAGAAACATGGTTCTTCGTATGCATAATGAATTACCTACATGGTGAATGTGGTAGAAATGCGTAGATGATTCATGTTTAGCACTTTCAAGAAGCATTTAAAGTAGGTCGCGATTTTTTTTTCATTTCCGTGTCGCGGATTCGTTTTATTTTTTTTACGGTTTAAGTGATTTGGGTTTCTCGTGCGCCATTTTTAAAGTGAGGAGTGTGAGAATAGCAAAGGTCAATAATCTCACCTCATCGGTGTCCCGTTATTCGGTGTGATGACGCGTGCGAGTGTTTAGAAGGCAAAATGGCGGATTACCGTAATTGCGCATCGAGAAATGTTCGACGAATGACAAAAGGGGGTGTTGAAAAATCTGTATTATTTCCAAAAATCTGTAATATTGGTATACAGAATTATGTATGAAACGCAGCAAGAAAATCTGCATGATTACAGAAAAATCTGTATATGTGGCATCCCTGGGTGTTTCGCTTATATATTTCTTCAGTTAAAAAAAAACTTGCACTATTTTAATTATGTCTTTTTCGTTTTTTTATTGCATTCGAATACGTAAATATAAGCATTGGCGTCACTTGGTGAAATTCCTAGAGGGGGCTACAGTGTCATTTTCAGTATCCAAATAAGCTCTACAATGTAATTTGAAAATTTTCTAGGGAGGGCTTATGTGTTTCTAGGGGGGTCTAAGCCCCCTCTAGCCACCCCTTATTTACGCCAATGAATATAAGCCGGAATATTGGCAACTTTTGCAAACGCTGACATGGTGTAGTACACCTGCTCAGGGATGGGAAATATCATGAAAATGTCATTCCATTATTTGCCTACTTTATTGTACCTGGTGATACATATTTATCGGCGATATGATCAACCTTTATAACTAATGAGCACTTAAGATTAGTAATGCTCACGGACGGAAATTTGCACCGAAAATGATGGAAAATGAAAAATGCTAATGCAGAATAGCAGAAAATGGTGGAAAATGAATAATGTCATGACATTTTTTTTTTTTCATTTAATTTCGTAATTTCTGTCATCTGTGCACCTGCTACACTTCCGATTATTCGAGTACTGCACTATAATAACCGTCCGGCAAATTTTTTGCTTTTTTCTACACCGTGTATTTTAAATGGGTGCTGGGTACCCGGGTACCCTGCCGGCCACATAAGGTATAATTAACTATGCAAGAAGTGCTACGCCGGTGTAGAAGCAGCACCGCGAAAACGAAAACGTCATTCAACTAGTTTACACTTATACAAAGCAAATACAGACTGGACAATATTTGTTGCCGCTGACAGCGATTTTCAAGCAATACATCGAAGTTGCGCTTCGTTTTTTTTTCAAGAATGAAAACAGTGAAGTGAACAAATCATTTTCAGTGATTTATGTCTACCTGTGTCGGACTTATGATACTCACATTTAGTTCGTTTAAGTGAACTTTGAAATAGTTTCCTTGTCAACTTGTACCATAATACGAATCCGTCCTAAATGTTAGGTTATATATGGTCAAAGTTATCAATCGATCATTCTGGCGCAAAATGTTTATTTTTTTCAATTCATGCCCTTGAAAGTCGTTGAGCATTGTCCACCTTTTCTGTTTATTATTTCTGTTTAAAATTAAATAAGTATATCATGTCGAATGTCCGAGAGTTCTATTCGTATGCTTCTCAGCCATATGAAACATCAAACCGTTATATCAACCTCAGTCATACGAAACCTTCAAATTCGCGAATATGCTTTCTAATTCCGAAAGTTTCTAAAAATGCAAACAATGTAACATTTGGATTCCTTTTGGGCTTATTTTTTCTTCACAGAGCATCAGCGTAAGATCAATGTCGCCAACTTGCCATGGGATGTGACTGAGCAGCAGTTGCGCGATTTGTTCAGCGGTCATGAGGTTGAAAAGGTGGAAATTTACCACTACCGCAAGTACACGCTGGCCCTGGTCCTGTTCAAGGACAAGGACACCGCCGCCGCGGCTCTGGCAGATAAGGAGAACGCTATGTTCCGCGACCGCCGTCTACGCATGCACATGGAATTCACCACCATCCGCCACATCAAGCGTGAAGTCGTCGTGACCGTCATTGAAGATGAGAACATGACCGAAGAGCAACTGTGGGATAAGGTCAAGGCTGCTGGCGTGGAGCCAACTTCGGTGCTGATCTTCCACCCGTTGGGCTACGTTACCCTGGAGAAGGAGTGTGACAAGCCTGCCCTTCTCGAGAAATTGAAGACTGCTGGATTCAATGTGCATGACGTAAACCAGCGTGATCAGAACCAGCATTTGGACATCTGGCGTGCGGCTAAATTGTTCTTCCGCAACCGCAATCGCGTCCAGCTGTTGAATATCCCCAACAAGTGGATTGAAGATAAGGAGGAGATGAAGAAGCAGTGCGCCGAAGGCGGTACTATTACCGAAGCTGTTTCGAACAATGTCACTCAAAATCCCGTGGTGGCTTCCAACTATGCCCGTATCTTCTACGAAACCGAAGAACAGGCCGCCAAGGCTGCAAAAGCTCTGAATGGACGCGTTGTTGAAGGTAAGCGTATCCATGCTTTGCATCTGGGATCTGCTTTGATGCCTAACTACAAGACTTCGGTCTATGTAACGGCCTTGGACAGGGGTGTTACCGAAGAGCAGGTGTACGACCATTTCAAGCAGTTTGGCGAAATCGAGTTTACCAACCGTCGCAACTGCGGCGATGCTGCTATCATCTGCTTCAAGAACGCTGCTTCTGCTGAAAAGGCACTTGCGTGCACCACCTTCCCGGCTCCTACCGAAGAAAACAAGGATGCTACCAAGGAGGTCGCTGTTAAGAAATACGATGGCCCATTGGTGCTGCGCCCGGTTGCCCTTAAGCGCAAGCTGAAGCCCGGAGAAGAAGAAAAGGATCAGGCTGAAAAAACCAAGGAGCAACAAAGTGTGCTGAATAAGCTGAAGGCTTACCACCCGATCTACGTTGGCAATGTGCCGTTGAACTGTCCTCCTTTGGAACTGAAGCACTACTTTGCCCAGCACGGACCAATCAAGTTCATGTTCTCACCCCAGATTCTGTCCTACCGCAACAGCGCACCACATCCCGTCAAGACGTTTATCATCTACTATATGAACCGTGTCAGCCAGCAGAATGCTGTTCGCTTCTTCGATCATAAGTTCTTCGGTGGCCACCGTCTGCATGTGCTTCCTCTGCGCGGAACACAAAACATGGACGTCAAGAAGACCATCAAGATGACCAAAATTCCATTCAGTAAGTATTTTTTTGCATTTGCATCACCTTTTGCTGACTTTTTATTCAAGAGCTCGGTGGTAATCAAAGCTTTTCTTTTTTATTTAACAGTGTCCGAGGACGCCTTGTTCAAGAAGATCAAGCCTTTCGTTGGCAAGATCAATCGCATCGTTAAGAAGGCTCGATTGGCCGCGTACATTGAGCTGGAAGACACCGCCGATGTCGACAAAATGATGAACACGGAAACTGCTGACCATCCGTTGCCAAAAGGCAAGATGGAACAGCTCAAGACCCCAATCAGCACTCGCGTGTACAATGAGGATGATGTTCGTGTATTGAACGGCATCGCCAAAATTGTCGCCAAAAATCCAGATATGCTGAAGAAAACTCCTCTTCCACCACCCAACAAGCGCCCACGAATGGACTTTGGCGGTCCAGGTAAGGCTTTGGATACTATTTTGCATTTTATTCTTTTTCATTTCAGAACTCATCGAATGATTCTTCATACTCGATTGCTCAGCAATATCGTTGCTGCGATTGATTCTTACTACCGTAGTCTTCTCGTAGTTCCTTTCCTTGATTCCCTTCTCAGCATCACTGTCATTCCCCTTATCCCTCGACTGTTATTTCAAATCTGGTTTAATTCAATATACAATTACTTCAAAGTTTATAACGATATCTGTATTTTAAAAAAATCGGCATTAGCTACGAGTGAAAGAATAGAATTCCTTCCACCTTAGCTATGGACACTGTCGTATTATAAGCTATGAAGTTTGTCTATTTTTGAGATTCTATTGTTTAATCTCAGTAGCGAAAACATTATTTAGCTTAACTTAATTGAAATGAAATCTCATTTTCCAGGTTTTGATCAAGGCCCTGGAGGCTTCAATCCCAATATGAACAATCCAAATGCTATCCAAGATTTGTTGCGCCTTGCGTTCATGTCCGGCAAGAACGTTGGCGAGAATCTGGCTTCTAACCAGAGCTCGTTCGGACCCGATCCACCAGTCGCCAATTCTAACAATTTTGGCGACGGTGGTTTCGGTAACCGTAACCGCAATAATCAAGGCGGTAATCAAGGCAACTTCCGTGGCCAAGGAAGAATGAACCAGAATCAGAACCGTGGCAATAATGCCGGTAATTTCGGTGGCAACAATAATGCCGGAGGTAACAACTTCCAAGGTTCCCCCGGAAATCAAAACCGTGGTGGACAAAACATGAATCGTGGTAATCAGCAGAACCAGAACCGTGGTGGTAACATGAATCAAGGCAACAACATGAATCAGAGCGGCGGAAATGTTAATCGCCCGCAACAAAATAAGCCAATGAATATGAATACCGGTAACCAAAATCAAAATCGCAACAACCAGGTTGGTGGTGGCAATATGAACCGCAACCAAAATAACCGCAACTTCGACAATGACAATTCCTTTGGCGGAGGAAACAACTTTGGCAACAACCGCAACAACAATTTTTCCAATGATAGTTTTGGCAACGACGATAATAACTTTGGTAACAATAGCAGTAATAACTTCTCGAGTGACAACTTCGGTGGCAATACCAACCGCAACTTCGGTGGTAACAAGCGCAACCAGAACGATAACTTCAACTCGTTCGGTAGCGGAAACAATAGTGGCAGCAGCGGTGGAAACAATCGCTTCAATAACGATGGAAACAATTTTAGTAGCAATTTTAACAACCGCAACAACCAAAACAATCGTTTTGACAACGACGATAACAACTTCTCTGGCAACACTGGTGGTAATAAGGGTGGCAATTTCGGCAACCGTCAGAACAAGCCCTTCAACCAGGGTGGCAACCAGGGAGGCGGTATGTCCTTTGGTGAATTTAACTCGAACAATTCCAACCGTGGTGGCAACTTCGGTGGAAACAATTCCGGTTTCAATTCTGGCAATGCCGGTGGAAACAAATGGAATAACAATTCCCAGCAATCCAATACTGGCAGCCGCCTCGCTGGTAGCATTTTTAGCCGACGCTTCTAAACAGCTAAACCAAGAAAAGTTAATTTTTACAAGAGATTTGTGTCTTGTATATAGAATCCATTAGCTTCCCTTAATCCCAACGTTATCAGGGATGATGGAAATCTGTCTGGGAAGCGTACTCTTTCTAGGTTTAGGCAGAACAAACTAATGTAATTTATTTTTAAGTAAATCACAAATTTCTTAAACCAGAAATAAAAAATAATAATAGTGACACAAATGAATATTTATCATTTTGCCGTTCTTTTTACAACATTTGACCACTTAGTAATGAAAAGACACAAGTTAATCTCACATCTAATAAAATATCCAATTCTTGAAAAATTTGATGTTCAATAAAAAGGTAGAACTAGTAATACCGGTTGTCCGTTTGTCAGGTCTAATCATAATCTGACACCAACAAAAGTATTTATTTTATTTTAACATTAAACAAAAAGCTTAGAAATCATCATCATAAGCTACAAAGTATTTTTGGTTCCATTCGTTATTGGAAAGGAAGACAGATTGATAGTAGCATTCATCAAGGAAGATAAAGTTTAAATTTCATTCAGAAATAACAACTTAATGAAACCGATGTAACTCTACACGCATACAACACAGCGCAGTGTTTATTGTTGTATTGGCAGCAGTTTTGCGGCAACAACCAAGTAAAATAAAACATGTACTCTGATGAAACGCTGACAAACATCTTACTGAGGTTAGGCATCGTATCCCCACATATTCACTTAGATGAATAAAATGCTAATATGTAGATCTCCTCGCGTTTCTGTGCGATGGACATGTAACTGTAAGAGTCTAATTTTAGTGTAAAACTGAAATAAAATGTGCAACACTGAAGTAAAATGAAATTTAAATTGTTATTTTGAATATATACATATATCAATTCCAATTACTAAATCAGAAGCATTTGACAATGGCGTCCTTTGCTAATCCCATTTTCGTGCTGAAGAAATGGCAGCACACTCAGTGTAAATTGTGAAATAAATTTAAAATAAATATGTGAGCTGATTAAAGGAATGGGCAAATGATGGCTACATTCCCTGTAAGTTGGATGAATGTGAAAATGTGTGCTGCCAAATCTCAGACGAAAGTCTGCATTATCTTGAATGCTTTGGTCAATACTTGAGTGCTCGCGTATCTAAAATATGTCATTTTCAGACATTTGTTTATAATCTTGTAATTTTTTTTGTTAATTTTTGTTCGGTCAATATCACATTTGGTCGTCAAGTTTCATTGTCGAAGAGAATTAATCTAAAGTTTCAAAATTGCGATACAAAGTCGTGCTTTTCATACTTTCAAAGCTACAAAAGCAGTGATATTATACAGTTGCCGAAATACACCACCACGTAGAAAAGAAGCGGAAAGTATCCCTCATACATTGCCGTTGCGCATTTGTGAGAATGAAAGAAACAGTGAAGTTTGTATTTTCTGCTGCAGGAGAGAAAGCGATTGCTTTGGCGAAATTTGAAATATTGCAATTCATCATTCTTTGAGGACAAGCGAAATAGCTGATGCTCTCTCGAAAACAAAAATGCCTTGATGTGCAATGTTGCTAAATCGTAAGTACAATACCACTACCAAAATTCATGCGGCCAAAAGGGAAGGGTTCTGTGTAAACCTATCTCAATTGTCGGAAAAAAAAACTTTTATTTAAACATTTTACGAATTATTTATTCTAGTTTTTTTTACTTCAGGAGAAAAGGAAAAAGAATATTTTCAACTTTTCGTCCACCACCACTTTAGCCACCGTCATTTTTACCACGAACATTTTGTACGTACATATTAGGTTTAAATTCCTAGACAACACGCGCTTAAATATGATTTGTCATTTTATTTCAACTATTTGACCAATGGAATGTGTAACTATTAGCTATATTGATTAAACTCAATAATATAAAAGATTATCATTCTAGTTTTTGGAATGAAAAAAAATGCAATTGATTTTCCGATGCACGACAGGTGTCAGGAAATTTTTATGTAGTATAAATTATTTGTACATTTCTTTCCGTTGGTCAAACTGTATTTCTGGCTTTCCTAAAAAGTTCGTTGAGATTTGGTTAATGGGTACATTCATACAAAAAAAGTCTGAGTTGTCTTATAGAGATTTTCTGAGATTATTCCTAAGCACATTTTTCATTGGATACGCCGCATCAATAAACCACATACTTACCCGTTGGAAATTTGTTGATGTCATTTAATTGCTTGAAAACAATGAACATTGTCGTCATTGTAATTTGTACATGATTTATTGGTTGCAGATACTTTGCTTTGTTTAGTCTTTTGCTTTTGCAAATTTGTGTATTTTTTAAATCATGTGTAGAAAGAAAGATCATGTTACTGTTCATGACATCCTCAACCCCTTCGGGACGACTTTTTTCACCAACCTCGTTGCCGTAGAACGCGTCAGCGAGGTGCAAATGACCCAACCGTCCTGAAAGGGTCAACTAACAGTTGATCAAACTTAGTATAATAAATATTATAATATATTTTCAACAGTATCAACCGGTCAACAATGAAAACTGTGGTCTTAGATGTTTCTATAGGCGATATTATTGCTGGATTTCCCAAACTTTCTTTGTTTGTTTATCTCTGGAACATTTATATCGATGATAACTAAACTATTGATCTCCTTTTAGCCATATGAGAAGCGATAACTGGTTCCTGCATGGTAAGAATATGTGTGTGTGTATTTTTCTATTATATTTTATATGATAATAATGGTAAGCATTCGTTGATATTTTGATGTGAGCGTTGATATATCTCAATGCAAAATAAAGCAACTCAAACCCGATATAAAAGCGTATATAATTGCTCGAAAAGCGTATCGAACCGATTGCCACAGCGTATCCTGAACTGAGTCGTCGTTATTGTTCCCTGCGTGTGTGAGTTGCTTGCTCTGTCCTGGGTCATTCGTACAGTTCACACCTCTTTCTGCGCTTAACAGTAAACTGGACATTGCTTTTGCATTTCGAATGATTGGTAAGTGTGTTACAAAGTGCAAGGCTTCGCGAAAGTTTACTCGGAAAAGCCCCGGAGGGTGAACTGTTTGTTGGTCTTCTCTTACTGATTGTTAATTTTCTCTATCGTGTTCTGAAACCCGTCGTACGCAACAACCGTGCAGATACGTTCGATGACGAGCGTTACTATCAGTCGATAACTCCAACGCCGGCTCTTCCGGTTCCTGCCACGATACAAGCCGTAGCTCCTGCAACGGCTGCAACCACAGTTATTACTAGCGACAATACCTTCCAATCGGAATACATCCCAGTGCCAAGGGATGAACGTTATGAGTTCCCAGGAATGATGCCACGGGACACTCGAATGTATGAGACGGGACTGGTGTCAGGCAGTGATAACACTATTTCCAACCCAGTACCCTTGTACCGAGATGAGCGACACTATTATCCAGTGAGCACCATCACGAGTTCTTACATCCTAGATAACCGACAATATGAGCAATCAATTAACTCGCCTTCAATGATGCACGATCGTCTCTATCAACCAACAACGCACACAATCACGAGCGGAATGCTCTACAATGATCGTCACTATGAAACGGCCAACTCGCTGGGCAGTTTATCGAACCTGGCCAGTGCTAACGAATGTCATGGTGTTGAAATGATGATGCGTCAAGATGCCGCAGCGGTAGCAGCCGCCGCCGTGATCGAACATGGTGCAGCCGCCGAAGTCGCTTGGGGTCGGGCGGAAATGGAACGGCAGGACGAGATTGATCGTCAGTATTTGGTGCTTTTACCTCGGGAGGATAAGATCGAACCACAGGATGAACTTTGAGCTCTCCAGATATGGTTTAAAGTTACTATTCAGGGTGACCGATGAAACATGGGTGCAAAACGATGTTCCAAACTTTCGTTGCGTTCCGACGAAATTATAATTTATTGAGCAAATTATTGATCATTGCAAAACAAACAACAATATATAATTCACTGCGCTTTTACAAATTGAAATGTTATTCAGGATGTGGTAACAATGCAGATCAGGCTGGTATATATCTCTCGATGTCTTGCAAGAATTATTTACCAGCCTTGGTAGAATTCTGGAGAAAATCTTGATGGGCGTTTGAAAATCCTAAGCAAACTACTGGCAGAATTCCTAGTAAGCACGACCAAGGTTCTCATCGAATGTTAAGCGAGATCCTTTGTAACCTTCTTGCAGGATCCTAATGACTGAAGAATTCGCTTGAAGAATCTTGTCCTTGACGTTGATTGGTAACAAGATATATTTTTTAAAATTTATTCCATAATCCTTGATCATTTTTGTTGCAAGAAATGTAAGACACCTATTGAAGGTTCTTTCCGAAATGTTAACGAGATTTTCACGTAATTTCCCGCACTTTCTGGGTAGAGTGCGCAAACGGTTGCGTTTTCAAATCTTCAAGTTTTTTTTAAATCACCCAAAAATTTTGATTAGAAGGCAACTCAACTAGTCTAGTCTAGTCTACACATACACAGCCAATCATTGAAAGAATCCTGGAAAATAATTGAAACGACTGTTTCCATCATTTTTCTTGTCATTATTAATTGCACATCGGAAATGTATTGCAAGCATTAAAGCGGCCAGGCCTAATGTGCCGCGTGTTTGCTTCAACATAAAAACAATGAGTGGGGACTTTTCGTACCCGTACCTACCGCTCAGTTTATGAAAAAGCAAAATACGGTGAAAATCAGTGGGGGTGACGATGCTAAGAAGGTTAATGTCACCCCTTAGTCCTAGGTGCTTCCAGGCACGGGACACAGGTATTTAGCCCGTGTCCTGGCCCTAGTGCCTAGATATTTGGATTAGAGTGCAACTTACAATATATTTTGTTTGGAGAAATCTGCCGCGGCGACGCAAGCACATTTGCTATATGTCTCTGATTTTGTAACGCGTGCGAAGTGCCTATCAGTTCAGCAATGTGTTTATTTCTACAAAGACAACAAAAACTGGAAGAAATATTCGCGAGCGTGGGTTTCTCAACATTATCGAGGTCCATAATTCCATTTCTTGTAATCGTGTTGAATATTTTGGCCTGGTAACTAGGTAGGGTATTGTACCATTTGGGCAGGTGTACCTATTTTGGGCACTTGCCGCTATAACTAAGTCAATTTCAAACCGATTGATTTGATTTTTTGTATAGAGTTAGGTACGCATAGTATCTAACTCTGTACAAAATTTCAAATCCATCGGTTGGAAATTGACATAGTTATAGAGGCAAGTGCCCAAAATAGGTACACCTGCCCAAATGGTACAAGACCCTATTGGGAATTCTGTTTCTGCATGTGAGTTTAGACATCCTGAATAAATTGTTTCATCATAAACTTGTCTACAGAATTGGCTTAACCATCACCATTTAACGGTCACCCTATCGATATTACAATTACCTATTACACACCCTATTATCGTTACTTGATACCAGTATACACGAACACAATTACTATTGGTTGCAAATTGCCTTACATACAAATAACGTACGTAAAACAAACGATTAAAAACAATAGCAACACAAAGACCTTTTCAACACTCGAGAAGAATAGTTTTGTAAGATAGCAAGTTTAAGAAAGGCTTTAACGAATTTCTATTAAGAAGAAACGCGTACTGCGGATGAGTGATTGCTGTTTTTGAAAGCAATGAACAACGCGCACTTTACGCATTAACATTATTCTAAAATTAACGAGTAAGAGCAACACATTTAAGCATATAATATGAGACACAAGAAGGAAAACAGTTTGTACGTTGATTTTTTTAGGATTTTTTTTTCTTTTTAACATTTAAAATTGGATTAGGGACAATAAAACTATAATACCAATTGCAATGGGCAAAACATACATTACCAACTTAGGGCGTTTCCTAGTAGAGTGTTTCTATAACAAAATACTCGGTTTAATAACTTGGCAAATTTACTACCAAAACAACATACAAAATCAAAAACAATGAAAGTTACTCTTGTTACAGTAGTAAAAGTAAGTACTAAACCACACAGAAAACTATATATAAGAATTTATATTGAAAACAATAACTGGCCTTAAACATATTTATTATATTTACACCAAATAATACTTGAATATTTAAAAAATGGAAAGGATGCGGTGTAGTTTTTTGTACATACACACAAAGCTCCTTGTGCGAGGCGGATTCTTGTGACTATGTGAAGCATATGATTCGATGGTCAACACCAGGTTTTTCAAGAACACCACGTACTTCCCGGAGGTTTAACAACAGACTCGGAAAACATCGACTTTATTAACATCGATCAAGTGTACTAACTCAATTTGGATGGCAGTTTATTTGAAATGTATTCTGATTTTTTCGTATAAGGAGAAATACAAAGTAAATAAACAAAAAAAAACAATTACAGATATTCAATAAGTAGTCGTTTATGAAAAATACTAAGCAAAACATTTTCATAGAAGCTTTAAGTAACCCCAACAACACAAGACATTAATAGTGAATTAAAACAATATACGTTGCTTTATGCGGTCTGTACTAGGGATTGAAATGAAGAAGACATTCAGATCGTACGAATCAACGTAAATCAGTATATCTTCTATTTTTTTGTTCTTGCATGCCACTTTGGCTGGGAGGTATTTTTATGATCATTTTTTTTTTCATCTTAATATACAACAATTACTTTTTATCAACATTTGAATTCAATATTCAACTTTTGTTGTTGCCCTGGAATATTGGTAACTAATGGAGTTACAGAATATACGTATATGACTGACAGTTTCATATATTCTACGTTCATGTATGTCCATGTACAGATCGCTGTAAAGCTGCTGTTGTAGTAGTACTAGGTATAACTGAATAGAGTAGTGATAAAAAGGAAATTATTAAAACAGAAAATAACACGTTATCGAAATCGTAGTGATATTTAGAGGTTATTAATATACAATTTGATATATACCGATGATAGGCTATCAAAAATGATAGAAACTAATACGCCTTCCAATATTCTATAAGCAGCTGAAATTTTTTGATATAGACTATAGAAGATTATTACCTGTCCTTCGAAACACAGTAGTTTTGAATAGTGTTGAAAAGGATTATTCCTTTTACATTTACATAAATATTACGCCCATAACTAAAATATACAATAACAGTATAAACTGGTGCAATAATTCATTTGCCAAAAAAGTCAATTACCGACTTTTCAACGAGGATGGTATAATCTCCGCAATCTTCACTATTGGCTTCCGGAAACAGTCATCTAAAGGTCTTATTTCAATTGACTATTTTCTCTTGTTTCTTAAACGAGTTGTAGCACAAATGAGATCCCACCCATAGTGATAATGCATATTTGGTTGGCGAATCCATGCATCTTCTGAATAATTCTGTCGGTTAAATAAGGAAAAAGTGCCTTTCAACTTCATTCTTGATTATGCACAAGATATTTCCTCGATTGTTTTTAATACAACCACTCAAGCGCTTAATGTCAAGCAGTTACACACCTGTACTATATTGAATACAGGATTTGCAATGAGTGTTGCAAACGCTCAAATAAATGCAATTTGTCTGCTTCATGTTGACAACCGTATTCCTAAAATTTTCTGTGTTGATTTTGTTTTGTAAAGCATCCACTCTTTTAAAGATTATTTTTCCATGTTCCTGATTCGATTTAGGTTTTTAAAGCACTGTACATTTTTCTCTATAAATCGCTCGTATTAGCTTCCACGATCTAGTCCTATAAAATACTGCACGTTTTATTTGTTTGGTGCTATCCAATAAACCTAATAATAAAGTTCATATTTTATGCATTTTATTCTGAATAAAAGATATCACATCCCCGTTAGCATTGGTGAACTCTAATATCGCGGATTTTCAAATTATAACAGATGTCTAAACATTGATGAGAAACCCAACACTCCCAAGTAGGGTATGTGTGCCATCAGTAATCTCACGCTCCCATATTCATCCTATTCGGAAACAAGCGATTACGGCACCGATTAATTCCGTTATTTTTGTTTTCATGGGTGCTCACTTTTAACAAAAAAAAAAACAAAAATAAGAAACAAAACAAACAGCGCTGCAATCCTTTGTTTTTCGCAGGATGAAAATGGGAGCCACATGCTTAATAAGGGAACCAATACAGTAGACGTTCGCTCGGTGCAAACGGTTTAACTGCAATGCTTTTTTACTGCAAGTCCGCTAAGTGCAACAATTTTGCAGTTATCGCACCCATCGCACCGCTATCCGTCAAAATCAAATGTCAACAGCGATGCGATGTTTTTCAGATGCACTTTTGTTGCAGTGCGATGTTTTCTGTATGCACATTGGGTGCATTTTGCAGCGACTGACAGTTCTTTGACGTCTGTCATTTGTTGCAGTTATCGAATTTCATTCGCTAAGTAAAACATGAACATGTTGCAGTTATCGAACGTCTACTGTACCCTACTCTTCGAAAGATATCTCGGTAACCAAAAATGTCCAATCGGAAGAAAATTAATTCGCGTTCTAGGATGTTGTAGCTTTCATTGGGAGTTTGCAGAACTCAAATCGGTTGACAGATGGGTGAGACACGTGCGTGACTTTTTTGTAACGCACTCACACACACAATTTATAAAGTCTTAGTCAAAAATCTCTCAAAAACTGTAAATTGTAGCACTCTCAAGTACTCTTCGAATGATATCTTGGTAACCAAAAGTCCAATAAAAAAATCAATAGCGAGGCTGCAACACGATCAATACGTCGGTTGCATGAATATTACACAGGACGATGTACACATAAGAACAAAAGATTTTACATCAAAACGATGTAATCGTACATAGTAATCGTGATTACATTGATTATTTAGTACATCGGAATGAGTTACATCGGGCGGGTTGCATTTATTTTTTGCTGTGTACTTAAATGACCAGCGACTTACAAAAACTTCCACCAAAACTTGTAACAACTTTTCAATTGAATATGTATCTTGTGAATTGGACAAGATATTTTAAAAGCATTTCTAGTGAAATCTTCTCAGTTCTGGCAGAGTTTCAAAACTGATAGAATGGAAAGTTGAAAAGTTCCTATTTATTTCTGATGAATATTTTTGAAGATATTTTGGAGAATTTTCCACGAATTTCTTAGAAAAACTGCGGGAATTTCAATACCTAGTTATTTATTAATTTTTATTTTTGTTTTAAATTTAGGGTTTGATTTAAGTTAACAGACTTACGACCTATTTGAATTGAACCCAACTACTGTTAAAATAAGATTTAGAGGAACTCCAGCAAGAATGTTATGCGGATAATTTTGAAAAGTTTTTGTCTATTTCTTAAAAAATAGTCGAGTTCCTAAGAGAATTGTTTTTTGAATTAGGGGTGTTATTTTGGTGAACTTCTGACAAAATCTATAAATTTTTCATAGAAATTATAGATTTTTTTTAAAAAATCTTTAAAATTCATGAGAAAATCTAAAAGCACAGAGAAACAGACGTCACACTCTCATTGCTTCCCATCGATCACATTTTTAACGGTTGATTCAAATATTCAGTAGTAGGTCGATCTACCACTCGCTGCGCTGGTACATATCGTTTTTGCTCCTGTTTGACGTTTGCTCACTACCGCCATCTAGTGGCGGCCCTGCCAAACGCAGTACGTTTAGCATTGGGCGATTACGTTTTTGTGACGATGTTTTTAATGAAATTTGTTCTAAAGCCTTCAGTACACGCTTTGCCAAGAGTGCAAATTTTTCCGCACGCATATTCCAGCAGGCCAACAGCGGTCGCAACATTGACAAAACATCGGAAATGTCAAGCGTTTGCTTTGCTGTTGGTTGATGCGTGCGGAAAAGTTTGCACACTTGGCAAAGCTTAAGGCTTAAGTGTTACATCTGTTTCTCTGTGCTAAAAGGTTCTATTTTTTTATTCGGCTTCAAAACCAACCAAGATTCCTACAAATTCTAGAAATTTCACAAAAAAATCAAAAAGAAGTCAGAAATTCTGTGAGGAACTCATCACAGATTATTGCTGAAATGTCCTAAAAGTTACTGCATATTATTCTCAATTTAGTTCAAAATCGGAGTTTTCGACTAGCAAAGTTGGATTTTTCTTCAAATCCGTGCGTCGGACCAAACATCGGAAGTGGTGCGCTGTATAGTAAACCTGGTCCGCTATACAGCGCATCACTTCCGATGTTAGTTCCGACGCACGGATTTAGAGAAAAATCCAACTTCGCTAGTCGAAAATTCAACTGCACGGAGAATAGAATTTTTGTTTAAAATGGCTCTATGCAGCGGTCGGAATTTTCGCTCATTCTCACGAAAATAGAATTCTCCCTCACGCCAATTTTCAGCGAAAATCTGGTTTGAGAAATCTCCCGCACAAAGAGCAGAGCGAAAACATTTTTTCACTCACTCCCAAAGGTGCGAGAATTTCGTTTGCCCTTTGTCGGCCGATTATGTTGTCTTTCCTTGACCCATATCTGGAGCAACATTTGAAAAGGGCTCAAGAGGTCTTGTGTCTTTTTTCGAAAACGCTCCGTAGGGCATAACAGCAGCCCGCCCACTCAAATGAACACCGTTATCCGAAAGATCGATGTTTGCTCTATCTGATAACGGTCTTAGTTTTTGTGAATAAGCTGATGGGGGCTCAGGAGCAACGTGTGAAGTCATTGTTTACCAATGCTTGTATGCCCTTTTCAAATGTTGCTCCAGATATGACGCCGACGATGATTGGTTTTATGCATTATATTTTCTACACCCTCTGTGTGGTTGGCGTGGTGGTGTGGATAGAGTGCGCGTGTCGCGTATGTTTTTAGTAATGTTCCAGGTTCGAATCCCGTCGCGGGCACAATTTTTGTTGATCTGCTTTGAAAAGATTTTCGTGAAAATTGGGTGAGAGAGAATTTAACAGAACGAAAAGAAATTATCTGCAGGTTGAAGCGATTTTCAGTTATCATGAATCGCTACTCTCGAAAGAAGTGCTGGAGGAGAAAAGTGTTCCTCAAGCAAAATAGTGAAAATAAGCTCTCCCGCCGCCGTGAAAATAGCCATATTTCGTATCGCTGAAACGAAAATTACGAACCCTGGCTCTAGGGGGCATCCATTAAGTACGACACGGTCCTAGGGGGGAGGGGAGGGGGTTTGTGAAAGTGTGACGAGCCATGTATTAGGTATAGAAAAAAACCGTACGAAGGGGGGTGGGGGGTCGAAAATTCCCAATTTTAGCGTGACGTACTTAATGGATGCTCCTCTAGAGAATTTCCATTGCTCCATGAAGTTTCATCAGAAGTTGGTTTCCGAATTTTGTCGAAAATACTGACCTCTCCAGAGAAACGCCAGGTGTTCGTTGACGTGATTCTTGAAGCTATATTTATTTGATTATTACGGGTATCTCAAAATTTTAATAATGATATGTACTTACAAATTCGTCTTCTCTAAAGTAAGAACGATCCAACAAGTCGCGACTACAATCGTGCCTGATTGTGGACTATAATACGGCCCTAATAACAAGTTCAATTGCGTTTAGTTAATTGTTTTATCGATGCAAGTTACAGGGGACTTACAATTAGTGTGGTGGGTCTGAATGAGCAGATCTAACGGCTCGCACAATTCGGCGTCGCCTACAACTCAACCGTGTCAACCTAACGATTTAGAAATACAATAGTATAACAGTCAACTGTAACTCATATATTATTATAAACTTACAACTAACTGCGATCAACTAATCCAAATCAGGGATCCAAAATAATTCACGGTTGTAATATTATCGCTTTCTAAATTCGGGAATGTTTGTAATTCTACTATGCTTTGGAGTGACTTGCAAAAAAGTAAGCTATATTACTCCGCTTGTCATTCGTTTGGCCTATAGCGAAAAACGTCACTGTGTAGTGTCAGTGTCGTTACCTACAGAATCCATTCGGTGTGTTTTGCGAGGCGGTATGCCTGTATCGTCAGTGCTGCCAGAGTCGGCAACATCCCCCGGCCCGTAACGCACTTCCGGTTCCGCTGTTGACTCTGCGTTACTCGTACTTCGAACTCTCAGCACCGCTATCTTAGATACTGGGCGTCGGAAAACTCCGCCGGAAGTCTGCACGGTTGCTTGACGTATACGACCGTCTCGACCAGGAATTACTGACAGAATACGGCCACGTGTCCAGCCATTACGCTGACTCTCGTTTACTAAGACCACTAGATCATTCACCTTCACATCCTCGGACTCATTGAACCATTTGGTTCGTCTGGCGATTGTCGGAAGGTACTCTCTCACCCAGCGCTTCCAAAACTGATCGACAAGTTGTTGGTTCATTGCCCAATTCGATCGCGTTACCTTTGCTGACTCCGCTAATGTTTTGGGGGGTTGTGTAACTCCACTGGAACTCTGCAGTATGAAGTGGTTCGGCGTTAGGGCTTCTTCTGCAAAGTCGTCTAGAGGAATGAACGTAAGTGGTCTTGAATTAACCACGGACTCTGCTTCAGCGACTATGGTGGCTAGAGTCTCGTCGTCTGGGTTTCGATTAGAGGATAGGGATCCTAGCGCCACCTTGACCGATCTTACGAGGCGTTCCCACGATCCCCCGAAGTGTGGTGCTGACGGCGGATTGAATATCCACTTGGTGTTCGTGTTAGTGAACGTCTCCTGCATCTCCTTATTAGTGGCTTCGATTTCCGCACGCAGCTCACGACTAGCTCCCTGAAAGTTAGTGCCGTTATCGGAGTAGATTTCTACGGGCGATCCACGACGTGCTACGAATCGTCGTACCGCCATTTTGCACGACTCCGTAGACAAAGAGTGGACGATTTCCAAGTGAATGGCCCTGATGGTCAGGCACGTGAAAAGCGCGATCCATCGTTTCACGTAGCTGCGACCGACTTTCACCTGCATTGGCCCGAAATAGTCAAGCCCTACGAAGGAGAACGGGCGGACAGCAACGGCCAGGCGTGCGTCTGGTAGAGGGGCCATTTTAGGTGTCGATGGTGTAACCTTGGCAATCCTGCACGCTTGACAGTTCTTTGCTACATGTCGTACCACTGTCCGTAGATTCGAAATATGGAACCGCTGACGAATCTCGTTGTGAACGGTTTCGTTGTTGGCATGCAAATACCGGCGATGATACCAGTTGATCAAGAGCAATGTCGCTGGATGATTACGAGGCAGAATCACTGGAAACTTGAAGTCGTAACCGACGAAAGAAGCTGCTCCGATACGACTGTCCATACGCATTACACCTTGTTCATCAAGGTACGGAGACAATTTGTAGACCGGGCTCGTCTTCTCGATTGCTTTCTTGGGGTTTACATTCTGTTGCCTCAGAACTGTTATCTCGTCCGGGTATGCAGTTGCCTGTGTGATGCACCATAGACTGATTTCTGCCTTCTGTAGCTCCTCCTTTGTCAAACACCCGGTGAATAAGGGTCGTTTCTTTTGTTGTTGACGGCAGTTTGCAAGGAAGCGATGTACGTAAGCTATTGACCTTAATAAACGCTCCCATTTCGAGAAGCGTTCCCAACGAATGATGTCCTTAGTGGTCGCTGCATGATGTATCAGACTCGGTCGCAGCTCCTCGGTTGTTTCTATTGGTCCCGATAGCTTTCTAACCGGCCATTTGTCTTCGGGCAGGTATAGAAATTCGGGCCCTTTGAACCAGCGGGACTCGACATCGGTACTCGGTCCTTTCCCCCATTTAGTGGCTTCGTCAGCCACATTATGCTTCGTAGGGACCCACCTCCATTCCTCAGCTTCCGTCTTGCTCAAAATTTCTCCAACGCGAAAGGCGACGAATTGGCGATATCGGCAGTGCTGCGACTGTATCCAAGCCAACGTTGCTAATGAATCAGTCCACAGAATTCGGCGTCGAATTGGGATCGTGTGGTACTCGCATACTGCTTTTGCCAGCCTGGCTCCTAGGAGAGCACCCATCAGCTCCAATCGTGGTACAGACAAAGCCTTCAAGGGCGCCACTTTAGCTTTCGCCATTATCAGTGTGCAGTAGGCCTCCCCCTTTATTACGGTACGAAAGTATGCAGTAGCTGCGTATGCCTCTTCACTGGCATCCGTGAAGATGTGTAGCTCGACCACACCGATGTCCGCTGCAGAGAATCCCGGAAAGTAGGCTCGCGGTAGTCTAATCTTGTTCACGTCGTCCAGTAGCTTGATCCACTTGCGCCAGCGCACTTGTGATGCATCGCTAACCACTTCATCCCAACTGACTTGGCTGCGCCAGGTATCTTGAATAATCATTCGCCCTTGAACGGTAATGTGCGATAAGATACCTTGGGAATCAAACAAACTCATCACACAGCGTAGAATTTGGCGTTTAGTGGGAGTAACCTCGTTCAAGTTCAGGTCGGCTGCGAAAGCTAAAAGATCTTCATTCGGCAGCCATAACAAGCCCAGGACTCGCTCCGTCTCACTCTCGGTGTTGACGTTGATGGCCTTCGGTTCCAATAGCTTTTGTTCGCCGACTCTATCCAGAAGCGCAGCAGAATTCGAGTGCCAATTGCGTATCTCGAATCCGCCACGAGCGTGCACCAGTTTCACCTCCATAGCTACCTTGATCGCTTCTTCCTCCGTGTCGAAGCTATCAAGGTAGTCATCTACGTAGTGTTTCTTGATTATGGCTGTTGCAGCTTGCGGGAACTCCGTCTCATGCTTCTTTGCATTGAGATTCTTGATGTACTGTGCTTGACTGGGCGAGCACGTTGCGCCAAAGCTTCCTACGTCCATTACAAATGTTTTGACTGGGCCAGATGGTTGTTCACGGTAGAGGAACCGCTGGCTATGTACGTCTTGAGGTCGGATCCTAAACTGGTGAAACATCTGTTTGAGATCACCGGAGACCGCTACCGAGTATTGTCGGAACCCGCACAGTACAGACGCAAGAGGTATTAGCATGTCTGGGCCTTTAAGAAGCATGGTATTCAGGGAAATACCTCCCACCTTCGCCGCCGCATCCCAGACAAGCCGGATTTTATTCGGCTTCTTCGGGTTTTTCACGACTCCTAGTGGCAGATACCACACCTTCTTTGGATCTGCCGACTCCAGCTCATGAGATGTTGCCTCATGGATGTAACCATTTTCTAAATACTCTTCGATCAGACGCTGTACACTAACTCGCAAATCGGGGTCCCTATTCAATCTCCGCTCGAAGCATTCAAGACGGCGTATCGCCATGGGGTAACTATTTGGTAGAACTACAGAGTCAGTTCGCCAAAGCAGCCCTGTTTCAAAGCCCACTGAGGTTCGTCTCGTCGTCTCCTTCAGCAACCGAGGAGCACGCTTGTCGTCGTCAGACTCAGGAGTTTGGTCAGCTGATACTCCTACATTTTCGAGGGAGAAATGTTGCTTAATCAGGTCGTGCAGCTGTTCATTCGTTTTGTGTTCGCCGTGGCATTCACAGATGTGGAAACTGAAGTTTGCTACCCTCTCACGGTCGACTGCGTATCCATATATGGTCCATCCTAGACGCGTCTTGGCTCCTATTGGGTCACCCAATTGACCCTCACGCAGCTTCAATGATGCTATAAGGCCGGCGTTGTTTGACCCGATCAAAATTCCTGGTACAACTGAGTCGTAGCTTCTGATTGGTAGTCCTCGTAAGTGTGTGTACTGACGTGACAGGTCCTCATATTTCAGCGATTGCATTGGGAGCTTCAAATTGCCAACAGTCCGGGTATCGATCAAAGCGTATTGTTCGTCTTTCCCTGCGCCCGAGATTTTCAGCGAGACTCGTTGGGAGTTTGGTACCTGGCGGTTCACATCACTGGTCCACGTTAAGCATAGAGGTAGAGATTCCCCATCGTTTATACCCAAGCGATCTGCAATCGACTGCTCCACTAGCGTCATGGACGATCCATCATCCAGGAAAGCGAACGTCTCCACCGATTTACCTTTCCAAGAAAGTTGTACTGGCAGGATCCGAAACAGCGTCGATTTCTCCGCAGTACGATGAGCGTTCACACCTTCCACAGAGCCTTTGCCTGGGTTCTTTGGCTGTGCTTCGGTGGGTTGTTGCAGTTTCTGGAACTGTGTATGAAGCAGCTGGTGATGCCGTTGCTGGCAGCCTTCGATGCCACACCACGCTTGTGACTTGCACGGACGACGCCCATGTTTCCCCAAGCATATCCGACACAAATGATGGTCTTGAACGGTCTTCCACCGGCTATCAGGCCCCCACTTCTTGAAGACGGCACAGTCCTTTACCTTGTGGCCAGCGCCATTGCACGCTAAACACAGGACCGTCGGAGTGGATTCCTCCTTGACTTCCTTCTTCGCTGGCTCAGGTACTGAATGCGCGTTAAGAAAGTTCTTCTCTTTCGCTGAACCCACCTTGGCTGGTCGCAGTTGTTTAGTGTCCGCAATCACCGTGACTTCTGAGGCCGCCGCAACCAATGTAGACATATAGGAGGCGAACGTGCGTAGGTCGACCGCAACAAACTGCCGTTTATACAATGCCCAATCCAAGCGCTGTTGAGCTGGGAGCTTCTCCACTAGTTCCTGTAGCAGCGTCGGGTTGCATAAGTGTGCCAGTTGCCCCGCCGCCTCCAAGTGGTCGCACAAGTTCTGAACGGCCATCCCAAAAGAGATCAAAGTATCCAATCGGTCTGCTCTTGGCGGGGGAACTTCGCGAATTTTATTCAACAGAGTCTGAATTATCAGTTCTGGACGCCCGAACAGCATGTAGAGTGTGTTCACGACTTGTGGTACACACGCTGGAAGCAGTAGACGACTTTTGACCACTTCCAACGCCCTTCCTTGTAACGCTTTTTGCAGTCTGGCTAAGTTTTCAAAGTCACTGTAGCCACACGCCGTTGTCGAGTTAACATAAGCGCTATAGAAGAGCGGCCAATCCTCAGGGTCGCCCCTGAAGGAAGGAAGGTCCTTGGGCATGACCTGTCTTGCCATCAATTGGTGTTGAGAGGGAGCCAGATGCTGTCCCACGGGATCGTAGAGCCTTGGCTGTGCTGGAGCGTTATTCAGTACGTTCGGAAATCCGCCCGCCGCTCCGACATTCGATGCAAGCCCCGGATGTGGTTGTTGTTGGAAATATTGTCCACTGCTCATCATCCTCCCATCCAATACCACACCTGGCCCGGATGCTGGGAACGCTACAGACTGTACCTCTGGAAATCTCTCATTGGGTAGCGAGCCAATGTAATTTAGAGACTGTCCAGTCGAGAGTGAGAATGTGTTACCTATCTGAGCAGCAGGACTAACTGAAATCCCTGGTTGAGTAAAGCCCACTGCTGGCATCACGGAACAAGCTGTCACTACATTCGTTGGATTGTTGACTCCCAATCCGGATAGATTCGGTACTCGGCTAACCAGTCCTCTGGGTGCAGTTGCTAGCCTTCCGAGGGAAGAGAATTCGGATTGTGCACCGCTGGGTAATTGTGGGGCTAGAGGAGCTGAGGAGATTGGAACGGGAGAGGGATACACTGAGTTACTCAGTTGTGACTGGATGAGAGGTGCTGAACTGGGTTGAAGTGAAGGAAACGTTGTTGTCGGAGCAACCGCCGACATGTCCGGCATTCCATGGATAGTTGATGATGAAGTCGGATCAAATACACTCAGATTCATTCCTGCGGTTGTCGGAACCGAACTGATGTCAAACGTAGGCAGGCTCGTCGCTGTCACCTCTGGCCTTCCAGCAGATTGGGCCATCGAGAGGTTCTTCATCTCGCCGACCATTTGCTGCATCCAGTTCTGCACCTTGCTGACACCTGTCGGCGCCGCTTCCAGCTGGCCACCCAAACTGTTTGCTAATCCGTCCTTCGTGGTGTCGATAATTCCCATCATTGCTTTATTTGCCAGTTTCTTCAACTCATGCCGCTTTCGCTCCATTTCCTGCCTGTGATTCTCTTCCATTTCTCGCTCCAGTAGATCTCTCTGCTCCTGGATCCACTGGAGGCTCGCCCGGGCCTGCTCGGTTAGAATTGAGTGTCTATCCGCCGAGGCGGGGACTATGGTTGGCAACGAAAGTCCGGGCGGGGCACTGCTCGCGGGTTGGCTAAGGGAGGACGGGATTGGTCCAATCGCTATACTACTCACCGGGGTACTCGTTTGTCCAGGCGGGTCGACTGGTGGCAGAATCGAACAATTCACACATACCCAGCTTCGATCCGCGACGGATTCGTTGACACCGGCGCACTGGTAGTGAAACCACTCCTCACACCGCGGGCAAAATACCATATTGTCCAGGTTGTTGGATTTACGGCATATTTTACAGTCATTCATGTCTGTTTCAGGCATCCTTCTGCCGAGATGCTAATAAGAATTTCTTCAAGCTTTGTTGGATCTTTCCTTCTCGATGACCTCTCCAGAGAAACGCCAGGTGTTCGTTGACGTGATTCTTGAAGCTATATTTATTTGATTATTACGGGTATCTCAAAATTTTAATAATGATATGTACTTACAAATTCGTCTTCTCTAAAGTAAGAACGATCCAACAAGTCGCGACTACAATCGTGCCTGATTGTGGACTATAATACGGCCCTAATAACAAGTTCAATTGCGTTTAGTTAATTGTTTTATCGATGCAAGTTACAGGGGACTTACAATTAGTGTGGTGGGTCTGAATGAGCAGATCTAACGGCTCGCACAATTCGGCGTCGCCTACAACTCAACCGTGTCAACCTAACGATTTAGAAATACAATAGTATAACAGTCAACTGTAACTCATATATTATTATAAACTTACAACTAACTGCGATCAACTAATCCAAATCAGGGATCCAAAATAATTCACGGTTGTAATATTATCGCTTTCTAAATTCGGGAATGTTTGTAATTCTACTATGCTTTGGAGTGACTTGCAAAAAAGTAAGCTATATTACTCCGCTTGTCATTCGTTTGGCCTATAGCGAAAAACGTCACTGTGTAGTGTCAGTGTCGTTACCTACAGAATCCATTCGGTGTGTTTTGCGAGGCGGTATGCCTGTATCGTCAGTGCTGCCAGAGTCGGCAACAGAGGTCACTACAAACAAACTTCCCTAGCAGTCGCGAGTTCTAACGTGATGTTGATAATTGTAATTGTAATTGTAATTGAATTTATTAATCATACGTGATTGATCATCAACTCCTCCAAAGACTACATTTCGCTAGAAATTCTTTTTAAAGCATTCTTAAAAACACTCCAGCGATTGCGCTATAAATTTTACTAAAAAATTCTCGATGATCTTAGCTTTAAATTCTTCCTCAAATTACTCTGTCTGGATTTTTGTTATGAATCGGTAGCATCGTTTTTATATGATCCCAATGATTTCCACAACTACTATAAGATTTTTTCTTCGATACAGAGCTTGCTGACGTTTATTCACCTTTCTCTTTCAAACATGCAGGCGGAATAGAATTTGTTGTCATCAGGAAAGGTTTCCCGATGAAAACAAATCCTATCCCGCCTGCATACTTGAAAGAGAGAGGTGAATAAACGTCAGTAAGCTCTATAGCATAAAAACAGAAAAAAAACATATCATCTGAAAAGGAGCTGTCCATTATTTACGTAGGGATTTTTTGCGATTTTTCGACACCCCCTCCCCCTTTTGTAAGATTTTTTGTATGAGAACCCAACAATTTTTGTATTGCGCGTAAGATTTCTAATCCAAATTTCTCATAGTCTACGATCAAGCTGATTTTATTTACGAAACTAAACACTAAAGTGATCAATTTGGACCCTACCAAACTGATAAAAAAGCACATCCTCATCGCAGCCTTATTCAGTCTAGGATCCGCCAGGATCCCAAATCGTCCACGCGTTCGTCCTTGGTGACGGTGAAGGAGCGGCGACCATGAAGTGTAATTCTATAGAAATACAAAAGGAATGTACGTAGTTTGAAAAGGTTCTAACAAGTGCACCACCGAGTGCACTACATACCTTCAAAAACAGCAAGCGACTCGGGCGACGCAGCACCACGTATGGAAGAGTTTTTTTTTTTTCAATATTCCGCAACCAAATGTGTGTCTTCTGAGCGCGCCATAGAGGTAATCACGATCAAATGTATGCGTGCCTTTTTTGTAGATGTAGTTGTGAAACTGCGAGGAAAATATTTGCACTCTTGCCCCGGACGTCAGTTTTATCATTATTTACCCGTTTTACCCAATTCGATTGTGTAATATTTGCATATACAATCTGAATAGCCTTTCAATCGGCGTGCACTTTTGTGTGAGGAAAAATTTGCGTTAGTGTTCGTGTGTTGAAATGTCACTTATCTCTATGTTCGATTCGGTTTGTTATGTTTGTGTTTGGGTTTTATGTTGACCGGGTTGCTTTCTATGTTGCCCCACTCTAAATATATTATAAGAAGAATGAATTATAATATTGTAACTTTTAATTTTCATTAGTTGCACTTAGAACGATTTTTGTCTCTCTCGTTCCTAATCTATGTGCTTTCTGCACTTAGATTCTATCAGTAAATTAATTTGAGTGTACGGATATTAATGAGCCATTTTACGAGACGTTTCGGATCAGCTGATCGCTCATTTCATGAATGAAAATTTGACAGGAGGTTGCGGCCCAAGCTCGTGAGTGTTAATATCAATATCAACACTGTTGTCATTTCGTAAAATAGACTATTATAGTGGGTGGATTGACGCATTTTTGCAGATAAATGAACCCCGTTTATTGGTGGTCCCGTATCACATGTTATGCTAACGAAAATGTAAATAAATGGGCCCACCGGTTGGACTTCAAAGCTGGTAAACATTCAAAAAACAGCTGATTTGAAACGTCTCATAAAATGCCTTATGCACCGTAACGCTCGGTCATACTCCACCCCCCCCCCCCCTCCCCCTAGAGCGTTACGTAATTTGTGGATGGCGCCTTATACATTGTATTAGAACGAGATTTATAAACTTAAAGTTTGCAATTTATATATTGTGGATTTATTTGCCGGCTATACTTGTATTCTACCGGTCGCTTCAGTATGGCCTCAAAAGTAGCCGTTTTATAAAAAGAGTAACTCTAGATTGAGTTTAAATAAGGGCGAAAGTAACATGAGCGAGTTCTCTTCATCGACTCTCTCTTCTTCAAATTAAAGTGACAAGATGCAAGTTCCATTAAACTTTTTTACGCGTAAACGAAAGATTGCGATGCAATCTAGCGTCTAAGTGTAAAAAAGTTTGATTGAATTTGCATCTTGTCACTTTAATTTGCAGAGAGTCGATGAAGAGAACTCTCTCATGTTACTTCCGCCCTTATTTAAACTCAATCTAGAACTTAAAAATGATTTTAAACATTTTTATTGTATGCGCTTTTTCTCGTTGCCACTAGCTACCCAGCAACATTCATTTTCTGCCCTGATAAAAATATACAATAAAATCGCCATAAACTTTCATTGAATAATGATAAAGTTGATTGTTCAACAACAAATCATATTGTGTACGTATTTTCCTGCTGAAAATTATTAATTGGAACTACAATATGTGCACAATAAAATGAATGGCACTAGAGATTTCAATAATAAAAACACCATAAATTGAATGGTAGTTGACTTGAATTTGCTCCAGAAAATTTGGATTTTTTATGGTAAAGATACATAACAACCCCAATTTTCTATTGTAAAAGTGACATTTACAATACATGCTATGGTGGAAAACCATAGGGTCTGTTGTTCCTCTATCGTTTTAAACAATTGAAATCATGGTAACTACCATTCATTTCAGCGTGTTGTAACAATACATTCTGTTGTATCTCTATGATCTTTTTTATCAGGGTGACGATCAAGTTAATTTTTATATGAAAACGGTTACTTTGTAACGGCTACTTAAGTAACCGGTAGAATATTCTCAATTTAGTTCAAAATCGGAGTTTTCGACTAGCGAAGACTTAGTTGGATTTTTCTTCAAATCCGTGCGTCGGACCAAACATCGGAAGTGGTGCGCTGTATAGTAAACCTGGTCCGCTATACAGCGCATCACTTCCGATGTTAGGTCCGACGCACGGATTTAGAGAAAAATCCAACTTCGCTAGTCGAAAATTCCGGGTTTCAACTGCACGGAGAATACAAGTAGCCGGTAAATCCACAATATTTCAATAATCTGGGTATCCTTGAATTGTTGCCGTTGTGAAATTTGTGAATGCGCCCTTACATATTACTAAAAATCGCTAGCATCGCATAGCCCCTCGTTCTCGTGGTTGTCACTTTATTCCGTCACCGATGACAGACAAAAGATAAAATATAAAAAAAAATAGGATTCAGTGTTTCTCACTGTGTACGTGGAATTAAAATATTTGTTTTTTCATGAATATCACTTTTTATAATGATTTTCAGCATTTAAATGCAAAAAAATATATTTTACCATACAAAAAAACATTAGCTAATCCTAAATTTGACCCCTACAGGTCCCCTTCGGTCGGAGAAAATTGAGTCGACCTCGCAGAAAACAACCCCGCAGAACACTCGCTTCCAATACGGATGAAAAGTTGATCGCAGCAATAACAGCAGCAGCAGTAGCAAGTGGTTAAAATTTCCATCAGACAAAGGTCGTCAAAATTAACATTTTTTTCGAAAGTATCAGCCAGCTGGCTGGGTGTTGTGCAGTGAAGATGCGTGCCCTTGGAATATCGGTCATCAGCCTTGCGCTGACGGGTCTGGTCATCGGGAATGCCTACTACCAGAAGAAGCAATTTTACCCTTCCGTGGTCTACATCACCAAGTCCAATCCAAGTATGGCGGTAAGTAAATATATCTATAGATTAATATGTATGTATGATAAATTTTAAAACTTATCTGGATGATCTGATACAGTTGATTTTATTCGCTGCAAGATTTCGCGACGAAGTTTAAGGATACGTTACCATCCGTCCTGATTTTGGACTCATTTTGGAAAAAAAATCTTAATAAATCCGACGGGTTTTACTATTTTTTGAACAAAATATATGAAATGTCTTGATCAGACAACTGATTCGAAGCAGTTTAACAATGGTGTGCCTGAACGTTCACCAAACGTATCCTTTGGAGTTTACTCTTCCACTAACAACACCCCGTGACACCTAGGCCTGAGAGATCGTAGAGCTTTTCACATCTTTCATAGGTGTCCAAAACTAACCATCCTTTCTCATGCCTCAGTTGTCGCAAGGACGTGGCCAGGACAGTTCTCGGCCATTGGAGGATTGTGTCAGTCTTGTTTAAGAGTCAGAGATTAATCCCAAATCTTTGTGCTTTGGTTCGGACGGGAAGGAGACAACCCTCTTAACAGCGGTCTAGGACTTCAGGACTGTACCACCTACCAATTTGTGCGACTCGCCTCATGATAATGCTAAAATATATGAAATCAGTTCATATCGAAACGTCAAACCGACTACAGCATCTTTGCTATACGACGGTTACTTTTGATATTTTTTTGCGAAAAGTAAATCGGTAAATCCGCAAACCTGGGTAAGCACACGTCGGGAAGTGCTCCAGATGCCGCGAGTTCGAAAAGTGGTTCGAATGGACCGTTCTCCATAGTAATCCGGAGGAATTACGATAAAAACAAAATTCGCATAACCTCATCGCATAATGAGATAAATGCTATGGTTGATAAACAACTATTAACTCCAAATCATCACCAGGAACGTCAGCGAAGCACTTCGCTAAATGATAACGGTGAGCATTCTCATGCTTCGGGTGCCGATCAACACGGTGGCCAAATGATTCCGCCCCAATCGCAATCCGAAGGCGATGTAAACAACCGCTACGAAGTGCATCCGAGTGTATCAACTGAAAACATCTTCGACGCTCTTATGAACGACGACGCAAACCACCACCAGCAAAGTGAACAAGCTCGGCCAGGCACTAATGCTAAGATTCGGTGCTCACCGATATTTGTGTACAACTGGTCTGTAACGCAAATCAACAATCTGATGTCCTCTCCAGCGGTCAGTGTGAAGTCGTTTACACAGAAGGTAATCAAGTCCGGAATCCGCCTGCAAGTGAAGAAAAAAGTGGATTTCGACAAAGCGATTGGTGCTCTCAAATTAAGGAACGCAAAATTCTACACTCACGGAACGAGTGACGAGATGCCTATCAAAATTGTTCTAACCGGCCTTCCTGTCTTTGACTTAGGAGAGTTGAAAAGTGAGCTGCATGATAATGGTATTTCACCTTCTGAAGTGAAACTAGTACGCTCGACTTCGGATGGGGATCTCGCCTGTTATCTTCTTCTCTTCCCCAAAGGAGCAATCAAGCTACGTGATCTCCAAAAGACACACGCTCTTTTCAACGTGACCGTAACCTGGCGCTACTACTCCAAAAAGCAAGTTGACGCAGTTCAGTGTTTCCGTTGTCAACAATTCGGCCATGGCATGCGGCACTGCAATATGGAACCGAAATGTGTAAAATGCGGGGAACTTCACCTTTCCAATGAATGCCCCCTACCTTCACTAATCGGAGATGACCGCCAAGCCTCACATTTGGAAATTCGTTGCGCTAATTGCAGTCAAAACCATACTGCAAATTTTAAGGGTTGCCCTTCTAGGAAGAACTTCATTCAGATGAGTGAAGAGAAAAAAATGCGACGTCGTACTGCAACATCTACCGGTGTTTCGAAACCATTCGGAACCACATACACTAGCCGCAATAGGAGGTTCGCGGATGTAGTCAAGGAGAACTCTGCTACTGATGCTGCTGTAGGTGGTGCTGCTGCTGCTGTTGGGGCTGTTAAACGTGTTGCTGCTGTTGTTGATCTCGCGGGGTCCGCTTCCGGTAACCAGAGCTGTGCAAATAACAGTTCGGATCTTTTCTCCCTTTCGGAGTTTTTGAGTTTAGCCAACGATCTTTTCACACGTCTGGCTACGTGTAAGACGAAGGCATCGCAATTTCTCGCTCTGTCTGAGCTGATGTTCAAATACGTTTTCAATGGATAGTTTGAACAGCTTGCGCATCATGAACTGGAACAGTCGTTCCATCCGCAATAAAGAAGGTGAATTTTTCGACTTCATCGACATTCACAAAATCGATGTTGCTGTAGTCACAGAAACATGGTTACAGCCAAATAATTCCATATTCCACCCAAACTACTCTTGTGTTCGGTTGGATCGCTCTACTCAAGTTGCAAACCGAGGAGGCGGAGTTGCCATTTTCGTTCGGGAAGGAATTTCATTCAAACAAGCAGATGGCTTAAACACTACTACTATTGAGGCAATTCAAGTTACTCTCAACTTAGTGCGCACTCCTGTGCACATCATTGCAGCTTACTTCCCTGGGTCATCGAATCGTACGATCCTCAACAACTTTAAAAGAGACCTCAGGAAGATCACCAATTTTACGGAACCTTTTTTCGTTCGTTGATTTCAACTCTAAACATAGTCAGTGGCTTTGTTCGAGGAAAAATAAAGCAGGAGAAGTTCTTTTTCAAGAAAGTGAAAGCTCAAATTTCTTCGTACACCACCCCGACAGTTACACTCGCATATCCCCGGGCGGAAAACACTGCTCAGTATTAGACTTGGTGCTATCGAACAACCGCGTTAACATGACTGTACCCAAAACATGTCAAGAACTTTGTTCAGACCATTACCCTGTTGTGTTTACTGTCAACCCTGATAGCCCAATTGAAATCCATGTGCGTAGCTATAAAAACTACAATCGCGCTGACTGGAGCCGCTTTGCCAATTCCGTTAAAAGAAGGCTTGATCTAACAACAGAATTACTGAATAACCTGGACTCCACCGAAAAAATTGACGACAGCATCCATGCATTCGTTATAGCTTTAAATGCAGCCGAAGCAGAATCGGTTCCTGTTGTTAATATCACTAAGAAGAAACACGACCTCCCTCTCCAAACCAAGCTGTTGATTCGTTTAAGGAACGTTCGAAGAAGACAATTCTACAGGACGAGAGATCCTCTCATGAAGACGGTAGTTGATACACTTACCCTGAGGATTCGTGAGCAATGCGCAGCCCATAGGTACAAGAATTTCGAACATACGATTCGAGATTTGACCCAAGGAAGCAAAAATTTTTGGAAAATTAGCAGACACCTTCGATCTACAATTAAGTATCAACCCCCTCTGCGAGATGGAGATCGTCTCATGGTCTCTAATAAGGAAAAGGCCAACACACTGGCGACCAACTTTGCTCGTGCTCATAACAACATTCTTCGGAGTGACCAAAGAACAGTCGAGGAAGTGAATCACACGATGGAGGTACTTGCTGATTCCAACGAGATGAACCTTGACCCTTCCACCCTAGCAAAACCTACAGAGATCAAGGAAATCATCAAGCGCCTTAAAAGCAAGAAATCACCGGGTCAGGATGGAATCCGTAATGCGTTGCTTAAACACCTACCCCGAAAGGGTCTGGTCTACCTAACTAAAATTTTCAATGGATGCATTAGACTGATGTATTTTCCCTCTATGTGGAAACATGCAATAGTAGTGGCCATTCCTAAGCCCAAAAAAGATGTTACGCTGCCTACCAACTACCGCCCCATCAGCCTGCTTAGCAGCCTTAGCAAAGTGCTTGAACGGATCATCCTCAATCGGTTGAATCGGCATTTGGATACCAATGCAGTGATTCCGAATGAACAATTTGGATTTAAAGCTGGCCACTCTACTAATCATCAACTAACTCGAATAAGGAAAATAGTGAAGGAAGGATTTGTTACCAAAAAATCGACTGGAATGATTATGCTAGATGTGGAAAAAGCTTATGATTCTGTTTGGCAGGAAGCAATAATCTACAAACTACATAGAAGCAACTGTCCGCTGTACATAGTGAAGTTGATACAATCATTCCTTCTCGAGCGAACATTTCAAGTGTCAGTCAACGAGTGTAGGTCAGAAAAGTTCGACGTTCCATGCGGCGTCCCCCAGGGATCAGTTTTAAGCCCTACGCTCTACAACGTTTTCACCAGTGACGTCCTTATGGTTGACGGAGTTACTTACGCATTTTTCGCGGATGATACGGCGTTCCTGGTTTCTGACGTCGATCCGAGAATCATCAGCTGCAAACTTCAACATGCGCAGAACAAACTAGAGGAATTCCAGCAGAAGTGGCGTATTAAGACGAATGCTGCAAAGACCCAGGCAATCTTCTTCACGCGAAAGAGAGCTCCAAGACACCTACCAGCAACTGAACTCAGCGTAAATGGAATCAGGATTCCATGGAAAAATGAAGCTTGCTACTTGGGGTTAACCATGGATGAAAAACTACTGTTCGACAAGCACATCAATAGTAGCATCAACAAAGTCAACGGTTTGACACGGTCAATGTATTCGTTGATCAGTCGCAGATCATCCCTCCAATTGGCGAACAAACTACTTCTTTACAAGTGTGTGTTCAGGCCAGTCCTCACCTACGGCTGCCCAGTGTGGCAAAGTTGTGCTCTGTCCCATCTAAGACGCCTCCAGGTTAAGCAGAACAAGCTATTAAAGATGATCTTCGATTTGCATCCCTGGTTTCCAACAGATAAACTTCACCAAATTGCTGAAACAGAAACTATCATCGAATTTGTTCAAAAGGCAACAAACAGGTTCAAAACATCTTGTGAGATGTCCACAAATCCACTAATCGTGAACATTTTTCCATAAAAGCTGTGATATTTTAGTATAGATTAGGTTAAGCTTAGTTAAGTTATTCGAAGGTTTTTGCTGAATAATTTTTCCCTTCCATTGTTCAAATTTACTGTTCAACCATAATTTCTCCATAGGGACTTACTGATTCATTCGCAGCTGAAAGTGTTACAAATCTCTGCCAAGCCTAACAAAATTGTAAAAGCCATGATTTCTGATAAATAAATAGTGCAAAAAAAAAATATATGAAATGTCCTGATTTCCTACGCTGTGCAGGTATAGGTATATACGGTTCTGTACTTCTTTCCAGAAAGCCAGTCCAGAATAAATACATTTGTTTTTTTTTCTTTTCTGTCTTATTATAATTATTATCGGCGGTTCTTTTTTGATAATACATCTGATGTATTACAGCTGCTATCTGGACTTGATTATCCGGGTAATATCACCGCATATATTTTTTCTTTTCTTTTTAGCTGTTTGTGTTATGGCAACTTTATATTAGTTCTTTCGAAGGACTCCTCCAGGAGGGGCCCATATAGCCGAGGCGGTAAACGCACGGGTATTCAGCATGACCATGCTGAGGGTGACGGGTTCGATTCCCGGTCGGTCCAGGATCTTTTCGTAAAGGAAATTTCCTTGACTTCCTTGGGCATAGAGTATCTTCGTGCCTGCCACACGATATACACATGCAAAATGGTCATTGGCAGAGGAAGCTCTCATGAGCATGAGCATGAGCATAGATGACCGCACAATTCGTAGTTGCTACTCCGTGATTGACCAGAGCAATCGAAATTGCACAAGGAACCAATGAATAGGGCTTGGGACTAGCTTACTATTCTCAATGTACACAGGTCGAGAGCTCTCAACTTTAATAAGGTCAATAACGGCGCCGGCCACGTCCTTACGGTCATCGAGGATGGAAGGGAATGTTAGTAAGACAAACGTTGTTATAAAGACCGCGACTCGCTGCATCTCCACGTTTGTCTCAGGAAGGAATTTTTTGTTAGTAGGGTAAGGTACATTGTCAGTCCGGGAGTCACCTATGGTTGGTGATATGATTTGACAATGGATCAATATACACAAACCGCCGTTAACAACCGACTACTTTTCGACGCAAGAACTAGCCAAAAAGAAAATTCTATCGCGCGTCTCCACTCCACTAGGGAGCAGAAACCTTTAGTCTATTCCACACAGAAATACACTGAACGCGACTCACTTGTCGGCGCCCGGATTTTTTCTCGACCGGCGAACCCGAACTAACATTTTTCACTCTTTTGTGTAAATGCAAAAAATGAAAGAAAATATTATCAACTAAAAGTGTATTGGAAACTAGCGCCGAAGGGAAGCCAAAAATTCAGAACCGACTCAACCACGGCGCGCGCACACTCGTCCCGTCGTCGGTGCCCCGCAGAGAAGAAAAAAAAAATCGCAAAAATCTAGCAAAGCGAGAGCGCGAAGCTTTGCTGCTGCCGAACTACCGCACTCTCTAAAATAAAAGCTCTCATTTTTGAGTAACGCCCATGCCGCACAAGGGCTGTGTTGGAAACACACATTTTTTTAAATTGCTCGTACGCTCACATTTTTGCAAAATATCAATATTTTTCGGTATTTGAAGGTGGTTTATAAACCCATTGAGGTTGCCATGTCGAAATTATTGCAAAATACATCCTCATGTAAGCGTACGAGCAATTTAAAAAAAAAATGTGTGTTTCCAACACAGTCATGTGCGGCATGGATGTTTACTAAAAATGTGCAGGCCGAACACATTTTTGAGCGTAGCCGTTTTTGCGTGCACACTACTGACTGCTTGGCACCCCTTCGTCGGTGCCCCGCAGAGAAGAAAAAAAAATCGCAAAAATCTAGCAAAGCGAGCGCGCGAAGCTTTGCTGCTGCCGAACTACCGCACACTACTGACTGCTTGGCGTCCCGTCGTCGGTGCCCCGCAGAGAAGAAAAAAAAAATCGCAAAAATCTAGCAAAGCGAGCGCGCGAAGCTTTGCTGCTGCCGAACTACCGCATACTACTGACTTTTGGCAGAGGAAGCTCTCAGTTTAAAAAGAACTGTGGAAGTGCTCATAGAACACTAAGCTGAGAAGCAGGCTTTGTCCCAGTGAGGACGTTACGCCAAGAAGTGGAGGAGGACTCCTCCAGGAATTCGTTCTGCTGATTCCTCCGTCACGTCCTACTATGGTTTACCTACTTCTGAAATGCCATGCAGGGATTCCTTCTGAATTCTCTGTTGAGAAATCTTCCATAATTTTCATCTGACGATTCTTGCAAGAAATCCTGTGGATTCCATCTTGAAATTATGCTGGAGATTCCTCAAGAAAATGCTTCAGAAAACTCCATATAACCGTTGTGGCAAGCACACGGGTATTCAGCAATACCACGCTGAGGGTGACGGATTCGATTGCTGGTCGATCCAGGAACTTTTCGTAATGTAAATTTTCTTGCCTTCTTTGGGCATAGAGTATCTTCCTGTCTGCCACACGATATACACATGCAAAATGATCATTCTCAGCGGAAGCTCTCAGTTAATAACTCTGGAAGTGCTCATAAAACGCTACCATGAGATGCAGACTTTATGATAGTGGCTGGGAACGGTACGTCAAGATGTAAAGAGATGATTTTTTGTGTTCCTTTTGCGAAATCCAAGAAATTCTTTCTGGTGATTCCTCCGTGGGGGATTCTGTCTGGCCAGTCTACGCTCCATACAAATTTAAAAAAAAATTGTATGGATCAAAGGCTACGAGGAGGGAGGGGGGGGGCCTGAGATGGCCAAATTTTGGTCTACGTGGTTTATGAACAGCCCCTAAGCTTGGATTTGGATTACTGTTTATTGTCATGCGTTGTAGTAAACTAATAATTAGAATAATAGTAGCGTAGTTAACTAATAATTAGAATGATAATTGAATAAATAGGGTCTGGGATCATTTGGGCAGAGCCCTGGGTAAATAGTGGAAGAGTAATGGGTTGCTCCTCGCAGAATTGTAGGATCTTGTACGACGAAAGTCAGTCTAATCCAAGAACAGCCATTTTAGTAAGAAGGAGAACAAAATTTGTCCCAATTACTGAGTTTATTACAAGAGACATTGTTGCGATTAAAATGGAGGTCCCAACAATCCACGGAAAAACTGAGGTATGCATTGCTTCTGCATATTTTCCCGGAGACGTTGATGATGTGCCTCCATCTTTGGTCGTAAGTTTCATTAATTATTGCAAAAAAAATAAACGCCCAATTTGTAATAGGGTGCGATCGTGCGATGCAAATGTCCACCATACCATATGGAGTAGTACAGATATTAATAAAAAAGGTGAGAATCTCCTGAATTACATTTCGTCTAATAACATAGGCATATGCAATAAAGGGAATTCTCCAACTTTTGTTAATGCTATTCGACAGGAAGTTTTAGATCTTACGCTTTGTAGCTATCTGTTCTCAGATAAGATCACGAACATGTTTCAGATGAGGAATCATTGTCAGCCAGTGAATCAAAATTCAACCATCGCGCGACAATAACGATAATGTCGCAACCTGAATTTTTTGCGACATTCTACCCAATGCGACATACGTATGTCCCAACTTGAACAGAATAGGACAAAGATCGTGTAGCTTGAGTTTAGAGATTTTTAAGGCTTGCATTGTGATTTTCGAGCGGTAACTTCGATTCGGTAAACACTGCAACTCTGTTGAAGATGTATCATCAAAAAGTTTCGATTTTGGGTTGGAAATAATTGATTATTCACGAGTTGAAAAGTACGCAACAAATTCAGGCTTCGTTTTGTCTGCAACAAAAAATTTCGAGATCATGTCATTATCTGTTATCAGTTGGGATAAAGAGTAATCGCCGCGTCTTCTTTGTTGCTTGTTTTGTGCCTCTTTTGTCTGACAATTCTCTTCCAGATCACAAACATATCAGGTTTGATTATAAAGCCGGATCAAATTTAATTGGAAGCTTTTTCGATTTCAATTCTCAATATTTTTATGATTATTGAGAGTAGGAAGTTGAAACTCTGGCAGATTTGAGAACTCGTGGATATATCTTTATTAACGGGGTTGACCGAATTTCCAAGTGAGGAGAGTCGGGGGGAGGGGCTGCTGATTTTTTTTATTACGTGGAATGCCGGCAGGGTACCCGAGTACCCACGAAACTGAAATGATCATATTTCCGTCAATTTTTCACCGATTTCATTTTTTTTTTGGCTCATTCAACTCAGAAACTCATTATCTATCTAGAAATAATGTGGTTGCGCCGATCTGACGACTGTAGTTTTCGGAAAATCCAGATTTTCGGGAGCATGTCCTTATAGGGCTTCCTTAGTGGAGGTAGTACCAATAGTGGTGGTAGTGCCAATTTTGCACTATTTCTACCAAAAAGCTTGCAAATGTCATTTTTAATCGATGCATCATACCTAATTAGTAACATTTATTCAGTTTTGTGTTCAGGATTTGCCGATAAACCTATTTTAAACAATTATTTTCCTTAATTTTTTTGCTCCTTTGCACCTATAGTGGTGGTAGTGTTCCTATAGTGGTGGGTCCCATAAGAATTCAATGGGATGCGCCACTATAGGAACCAATGTTAAATTTTACCTCCATAATAGGAACCGTGTACCTTTAGTTGGTGCAAGTGATTTATTGATAAAAACTGAAATAACCAATGGTTTTTACATTTTTCCTAGCAAATTAAGGTGAAAAACTACCGATTAAAGTTTACAGACTTTTTATTTAGTGGTACTATCAATTTTATTCAATTATTTTACTACATGGAGCTACTAATAGCACCACTATTAGTACATTTACCCTACCATATTAAATCCTACATTGTTGAGCCTAGGATACCGTATAGTGGTCATTGCCAGCCATGGCCCTACGGGAAGGCTGATCCGAAATCGCAACTATAAAGTCAACACGTTTTATGATCGCAGGCTGGCCAGATACTATATGCTGAAGCAATTTTAGGATGATTAATATCGATATTGCCACTAACCTACCGACAATTCCAAGCATTGTTTTGTATAAAAAAATAAGCCCGGAAATCTGGATTTTCCGGCACCCACGGTGATCGGACCGGTCTAACCAAATACTATATCGATAGATAATGAGTTTGTGAGTTGAATGAGCCAAAAACAAATCGGTGGAAAATTGACGGAGATATGATCATTTCAGTTTCGTGGGTACCCGGGTACCCTGCCGGCATTCTACGGGTGTTTTTTTGCTGGCCACACTACGGAGTTAAAGAGAGCCTGTCATCTGCACTTAGGACTTATAGAACTGTTTGGGCTAAAATGGAATAATCTAAAAAATCTCACCTGAGCTGTGGATTTTTCCCAATTTAACCAATAATTTACCCATCTGTACATATGTACGTTGAGTTATTTGAAATTCATAAAAAATCTTAAAATTCTGAATTGTTTACAAGTGCATTGCAAACCTAAAAGTGCCTAGGATATCCGACGACAAGCTTACAGTTATATCTATATCTTATAATAAACCATACACTTTTCTTTTTTTCAGGTCATCTACATACAATCGCTAGTGTTTGTACTCATGCTGGGAAAGCTAATGAAGAAGGTTTTCTTAGGCACCCTTCGGGCGGCCGAATTCGAACATCTAATGGAAAGATTCTGGTATGCGCTCACTGAAACCTGTCTAGCTTTTACCGTTTTCCGAGATGACTTCAATCCGAAATTTGTTGCCTTGTTCACTGTGTTGCTTTTCCTCAAGTCGTTCCACTGGTTAGCCGAAGATCGTGTCGATTATGTGAGTTCTCTGGTGTTGTTGAGCTATAGATGTATGTGACCAACTAAAATATGTTTTTCGTACAGATGGAGCGTAGCCCGGTAATTGGATGGATATTCCATCTGCGAGTGGCTGGACTATTGGCGTGTTTGGGTGTCCTGGATTACCAGCTCATCTCGTATGCATATCAGTCGACGATTGCCAAAGGAGCCACCGTGCAATTGGTGTTTGGTTTCGAGTATGCCATCTTGATGACTATGGTGCTGAATACGGCCATCAAGTATATGTTTCATGCCGCAGAGTTGCGGTCCGACACCCCTTGGGAGAACAAGGCAGTATTCTTACTATACACGGAGCTTATTATCGGATTTATCCGTGTCGTACTCTATGTTATTTTCGTCATTCTTATGGTGAAGATATACACACTTCCGCTATTCGCATTCCGCCCAATGTATTACACGATGAGGTTAGTGATATTATAACAAATGCCACCATATACAATGTCGCATACAGTGCTCATCATGCATATGATGTGTTTCTTTCTTCGCAGAAACTTCAAAAAAGCTCTGAATGACGTTATCTTGTCGCGTCGAGCTATTCGCAACATGAACACCTTATATCCGGACGCAACACCAGAGGAACTTCAGCTGTCGGATAACATTTGCATCATTTGCCGCGAAGACATGGTCAGCAACTCGAAGAAGCTACCCTGCGGACACATCTTCCACACCACTTGCTTGCGATCATGGTTCCAGCGGCAGCAAACCTGTCCCACATGCCGGCTGAACATTCTGCGAACCCCTATTACGACGACCGCTGCACCCAATCCGGTGCAGCCAGCCAACAACGAAGCGGCCAATTTGGCCAACGCAAACGAAGGAAACCGATCCAGCTCTGTTGCGGGTGGAACGGCACATGCGCAACCGAATGGTAAGTCAATCTGTATCAAAGTAATAAAAGAACGATAGTAGGGTATGAGTACCCTCCTTATGCTTCAAACACAGCTGCGCCTTTAAAACCTATTGCGTCAATATTGTCGTCTGTGAAAGAGACAATTCTCATAAGAATGGTATAAAACTGTACCACCAACGAATTTGTGCGACTCGCCTAATACCGTTGCTGGTCTTCTTTAAGCTTAGTTTCCTGCTCCCAAGTAGAGCGCTCAAGTAAAATTCCTCCTTTTTCCGTAAGTAATTTTGACATTTGTTCAACTGACAGCATTTTAACGAAACGATGCTGTAAGAAGAATGTGAAAGAAAAGGACACCAGGTTGTTCACGATTTGGACTTGAAGAAATTTCGTTCGTTTCCTCAGGAAATGTTATTGAAATTGAAATCTCGCGTTTAGTATCATACAGGCGTATCTACAATGATCCATTTCTCTTCATCGATTTACTCTTCGGATTATTCCGGGAAATACGTCCAATAGTCGGATGATCTATCGGTGTATTTCGGTGAAGGACGGCTAGGACTAGCATCTAGAACAACAAAAACAACTAAAAATGATTTGCCGCCCAAGTTATTAAATCGATGAAGAGAAATGGATCATTGTAGATACGCCCGTATGATACTGAGCGCGAGAAATGTACTTTTTCGCGCGCGGGTGGGGAAAATGATTTAATTTATATTTAACTTTTGAGTGGGCTTCTGGGAAAAATCCAGACTACGGATTCGCACTACGCTTGTATGAATTCTGCTGGGTCTCTGGCGGTTACTTCATGAAGTTCTTGAAGAAATACTGGGACAAAGCTTCACTGGGAATTGAAAGAAGATCCACGAAGGATTCTTTGTGATGCATCTTCTGGCATTCCGTACGAAGGTTTTTCTTTGAGATAAAGTTCTACAAAAAATCCCTCCATGAGGGATTTCTGTAGTATTTTTTTTCGGGGTTCACTCAGATATTTATTCAGAGATTCCCGCAGAAATTCCAACCGGGATCATTCCAAGAGTTCCTTCTAGGACTTCTACAGGAATGCATTCTAAGATTTCTCCAATGATTCCGCCAAAGATTCGTCCAGGAATTCCTCCGGAGAGTTTCAGTAGTTGATTTCAATAAGAGCAAACATACGATAGTTATAGCTTTGATCCAATGATATTCCTAAGCAAAACTTATGATTTTGTTAAGTATCTGGATATAAAAATTTTGCCCTCTTAATCATAAGTGAAATTTATGGCTTTCAACAATAATCGTAGTGTCACCAAATCTTAAGGGGATCTTATGCTCTTCCTAAGTTTTTTGCCTCAGTGATGAAACAAACTTATTCATCAAACTGAAGTTGTTTTTAAATTAACCGCAGGAAATCCCCGCTCATTGCGTTTTGTCGCAGTAGCAGAGTTGCGTATTTTTTTTGAGTACATACCACAGTGCTTCCGCATTCCGTTGCGCACTTCAAACAGATGTTTTATCTTGAGTTCTTCCCTTGCCAAATCTTTAACCCTGTGTACTTTAGGCCTAAGGCCCCTGTGTACTAATAGCTTAATGAACACTGATGTCTTTGGTGCGAAAGAAGAAACAAAAAGAAAGAGAAAATGTCACTTTTACTCACGGAATAATACATCGACATATTATTCCGTACGGAAAATTAACAACATGACTGACAGCATCGCATGACAGTGCCATCTGTTGGCAAATCTTTTTGGCTGCGAATTACTTATCAACTGCGAACGCTAAAGTAATTTTGTTTGCAAATGTTTTACTTGACCATTACTTGTCCTATCCTTTTACACAGTACTTACCAGGTGGAAACTAGCCATTAAGACCAAGCCCCAGCTTGGCGCTTGTAGAAACGGTAACCCGCAAACCCCGCCTGTTGGTCTCATGATCATTCGTTCCGAATGGCAATATCTCGCTATACATTGTGACGTATAAAATAGTAGGGTACAAGCACCTGTTTTGTATTAAAAGTTGCAGAAGCATTGCCGCAGATTTGGCCATATTCTCGACTTTAGTTTCTATTCTGACCAATCACGTGTATTTCTTATAGGAGTGGCCAAATTAGAAGCACCCTGGTCAAAATAGATATGTGGGAGCTTCTTCTTAAAGGAAAATTATTTTTTTCTTGTTTTTTTTTATCAAAATGTATGGTTACCCATCTGTTACCCATCATTATAATCTTATAGGATCTACTGGTAAAACATAAATTCATGCCGATTAAGATCGCAACAGGCTGCATACTGCACAATGGCCAAAACTGATGCTTCGACCCTACTTCGTATTTCAAATTAACTTAGTTATGGCCGAAAAACGACCCGTGCAAAAAATAACACAGCGAAACAAAAATTATCTATTTGTCTGTCTCAAGAACAAACTTATGTGTCTCGGACAGATTTTGGGCCGCTAAATCCGAATCCGGCTCAGATCTGGAGCAAATCTCACGTCACGTCACAATTTTGAGCTATAGGTACCTACCTCAATTCTTTGGGCAAAATATGCGGTTTTGGGCTTTTTTGATTGCAAGCCATAGGAAATATTTTTTAAGCAATCAAAGGGTAAATTGGTCAATTAACATCTAAGTTAATGACTCATGCAACATATTTACAACATAATTTACAACATATTTATGTATCTACAACATAAAATGCTTAAATCTATCAAATTTGATATGGTAACACGTGCCGAAATATTTCGTGTTACCATATCAAATTTGATAGATTTAAGCATTTTATGTTGTAGATACATAAATATGTTGTAAATTATGTTGTAAATATGTTGCATGAGTCATTAACTTAGATGTTAATTTATTTTAAATAAAATAAAATAAAATAAATTAACATCTAAGTTAATGACTCATGCAACATATTTACAACATAATTTACAACATATTTATGTATCTACAACATAAAATGCTTAAATCTATCAAATTTGATATGGTAACACGAAATATTTCGGCACGTGTCGTTAATTTAGATGTTAATTGACCAATTTACTCTGAAAGGGTAATATAGGCTATATGCAAGGGGTTGGTCATTCAGCACACTTCATTTGTGCCGTGATTTTTTAGCGTGTGCCAATATGTGCCTAAACTGTGCCGGTTGTTTTTCAGTGTGTGCCGAACGTGCCGGAGGTGTGTCGAATGTGCCCAGTGGAATATTTTCTTAGAATGTTTTTGCGCTAATTATAATCCTGTCTATTTTTGGCGATTGTTATTGGTCTAGTCGGTGTTTACCGACAAAATTCCACCCAGAACACTTGTCTAGAATCTGTATGAAGGGATTGTTTGCAATCGTAAGTATAATGACAGTTTGATTCCATACCGCAAAGTTGGATTTCTATGTTGTGCCCATGTGTGCCGGATTGTGCCGGCATGTGTGCCGAGATGTGCCGGCATGTGTGCCGGGCACAATGTGCCGAGTGACCAACCCCTTGGCTATATGATTTCCTTGCATATTGGCTTGCAATCAAAAAAGCCCAAAACCGCACATTTTGCCCTATAAATTATGATATGTATAGCTAAAATTTTTGACGCAAATCTGAGCCCGGATTCGGATTCAGCGGCCCAAAATCTGTCAGAGACACATAAGTTTGCTTTTGAGACAAAAAAAAATTGCACTGTGTAATCGGCTGTAATGTCCAATTCCTCCCAATACCGCCCATGCTCATTATAGACACTATAGATTCCATACACTCGCGGAGACATGGTTGAGCAATACGACTTTGGTGTGTTTTGCCGTGAATTTAGAGTGTACCGAGCGAATATGATGTCACGCAATCCATTGTCCCTATTGAAATCATGACGTCATACTCGTTTGGCTACACGAACTGACAGTTCGTTTGGCTACAGTTGTCTTCGCCTCCGCGAGTCTATAGAATCTATAGTGTCTATAATGCTCATGCATATGTCCCATGCTTGCTGATGTGAAACTAGAATACTACTAGAGTAATGGTTGAAATTTTGACCTCATTCACAAGGTAAACGAAACTAACTGATTTCTGTAGCAACAGTTTTTACTGCTTTGAACTCTCTTTAGTGTATATATTCTGAACACCCGGTGTTAATACATGTTTGAAACTAATTTGTAAGAAACTACTACTTGAATATACTGGGTCACATTGATTGATATAGACTAAGAACTAAGCGGATTAAATGCCCCATAATAATAAAAGTTTTAATCCACATTTGCAAGTTTTCTCGCCACGACATTTTGTATTCGTAAAATGTTGCGGTTTTCGCTCGGATGACTTAAAAATAATGGAACTTTCTGTAAGAACAAGGGGTCCAACATACAGGGGGTGGTCAAAATGTTTGGAATAAGCAACTTTTTTTTTTCTCTCACAAAGATGTTCAACATGCTGTAATTTTTCATGGAGTGCATCAAAAAATCTCAAATTGTAACTGTTTGTCAATCTATTATATGTGCATCATTGGCAGAGTTTAAAATTTTCATTTTCAATGAGTGAAATTCAACATGAATTTTGAACATTCGCAACTGAGGGTTAAAAATAAAATTTATTTTGGTGAATAATTTTTTTCACCTATTCATTCTTCTTTTTTCTGTCACTGGCAATTTTCACTGAGAAATATAACTGGGCCGTAACTTTCGATTATACTTCCAATCACCTCAAAACTTGTGTATACATAGTAGTTAATTAGAATATTAATTATCTTCTCTATTTGTCCATTCAGTCGGATTGTGCGTCTGTTCACAGAAATTGGACATTTTACGACGCGCGAAAAAATATTCGTGACAGAGAATTGAATGGATAAAGAAAGGCATTCAGCTGACAATGAATGTAGCCAAACACGAATGAAAAAATGAGAATGTCAATCTTCACTTTCAATCTTCGAATTTTTTACTCTCTGATCGATCATTGGTGCAAATTTGAGCACAATTTGTTAAACTTTCGGGAAGTCAGAACTTACTTACTTACTATCAGTCCTGGGCACCCACGGTGGTGCAGAGGGCCGAATTGAAAGATTTCCATCCTGGGCGATTGCCAGCCATCGCCTTGACCTGTGGCCAGGTCAAATTTCTGTGGACTTGCTTGATTTCGTTATTGAGGCTGCGCCGCTATGAGCTTCTGGGTCTGCCTCTGCAGCGATATCCTGCTGGGTTCCAGTCTAACGCTTGTTTGCAGATTTCGTTTCCGCCCCTGCGTAGCGTGTGGCCGACCCACCTCCACTTTCGCTCCCGAATTTCTCTCGCTATCGGCTTTTGATGACATCGACGATGGAGCTCCACCGCAGGCAGCTATTGATAAAGACCTGCAACCGTTGAGTGTTCTCCACTGATACACGTAACACAAAACTGAACAACTTTGTAATAATTGTAATGATTGTAATATTTTTTACAGTTTTTTTTATTTTTTTTTATCTGTATTAACGAGATTTTTAGCCCTAGGCTAGTTCATCTCGGGACCCACGCTTTACTTCCCTTCCGAAGGAAGAACTCACATTTTTGCGAGTTTGTCGGGAGTGGAATTCGATCCCAGGTCCTCGGCGTGATAGTCAAGTGTTCTAACCATCACACCAGGTCCGCTCCACATTTTTTTTTTTACAGTTATATATTCATGTGCTAAGAAATCTGTGAAAGTTTCGAGATGATCGAAATATTTTTCAAATTTTGGTGATTTTTCAAAGTTCTATATGGAAACAAGTTTTCAAACTTCAAATGCCGTTTTCTCAATTCCTACTTTTTGCAAATGGGACTGTTATGCGAGTGGGGCAGTAGTACTACAGGCCTTAAACTCGCAAAAGCAGCCCTCGTATCCGGTTAAGGATAACTTTGTAGAGGACTATGAGAACGATACACAGTAACATGATGCCCCGCCAATTATCGCATACAATCAGGTCACCCTTATTGAGTACCTTTAGAGCCGATGCACACGGGCGGCGCGTCCACGCAGCGTGCACGCAAGTGCGTCCTGAGTTACACACAATCAAATGGGAGGATGCACACGAGAACGCAACGCTACCGCACCGCAAACGCGCCGCACCGTGTGCGTCACGCAATGTCAACGCATGCCCCACAGGACCGCTGCGGCGACGCGCGTTGATTCACGCTGCGTGCACGCGCCGCCCGTGTGCATCGGCTCTTAGTAAGACGCCTTGCATCCAGTCGACCGGAAATGTCGCGGTTTCCCATATGGAACCGTTCTGGTAAAACACTAATTTTTAGACTACTAATTTTAGAACACGCAGAAAAATGGCGCTTGTTTAAAACAATAAAACGCATGGTTGATTTTCAAACTGAGAATTTACTTATTCCAAAGTTATATTTAATTGTTTTCATTCAGAGTTTATTGATAAAAACAACCGATTTCCATCATTTCATATAATGTCAAAAATTTCATTTGTTTCAACAAAATAAAAACCATAAACATGGTCCGAAAGCACTCACACATCTATAAAATGCTTACCCCAACATCGCCACAGCGAAGAAGGTGCAGCAAATCCATCACGCCAACTTCCAAGTGCAGCTTTGGCCGTGATGGATAACGCGCAGGTACTCACGACAGCATCCACAAAAAGTTGATCGGTTTCGCCTTTTTTGTCTTTTTCTAGTCGTTCTCCTCGCCATCCGCTTACCGACGATCTAAAAATAGATTTCCGAGCTGCCGCAGTTGCTGCCGTCACCAAAACAATCACATTCCGGGTTTGTTAGTGGCAAAAGTGCAGTCGTTTGAATTAATCAATTATTTTATGTTTAACCCTCTAATACCCAAATTTTTTATTTTGATCTAAATATCATTTTTCGTCATCTAAAATCGATTTAAACATGTTTTGGAAGATGATTCTTTTCAATTCTCGATTTCGTGAATTTCAGTTTTTGATTTTTCTAATTTTTATTTTTGAACATCCCCACACTTTTATATTTTTCCTGGAAGCCTATTTGGGGTACGGAATTTTTGGGATGAAAACATTATGAGATTTTATGATTATTGTGGAAATATTTTCATTTTAAATTTTTTTCATATAAAATTTTATTTTCCGTGTAATTTTAGGGAAAATAATTTTAGAGTGTATTCGATCCCCTTAAACTATTAAACAAGGATAGAATGGTTTGGGAAAAATTTAAAATATGTTAATTGTAGCGATTCAATACAAAATAAACAATGACTTCTAAAAGGTGACCAAATCATCAATTTTTAAATGATTTTTAAAAAATGTAAATACGCTTTAAAATACACCAAGAACCATTTTGAGATATACAAAACGGTCCTAAATATCAGTCAAAAATATAAAAATTTTGATTTCCCACGAAACAAAAATTACAAAAATGCTCAAACTATACCCCGTCTAAAGGCGGGGTTGGGTATTAGAGGGTTAAAAAACCATATCTCTGTTTGTTTTAACAAACTGTCAAAAATTTCGACAAATGAAAATATTTGTATTATCAAACAAATGGAACAGTTCAGTTTAAACTAGAAATCAGTTTGTCGCTATAGTAAACCCCCTGGCCAAGTTCGCAGGGGTTGACGGTATTAAAGTGAAGGAGTTTCATTTTGATTATTGTAATGTAGTGTTCTTTAGTGAAACATATCACCTTTTTAACACTTTAATGCGCCTCCAACGGTTAATCACGAACCGGCTGCTGCAGATGGAGTATGGCTGATCATATGCATCAGACATGCTCGATAAACAGGAGGAACCGCCGGGGCTCAGTAGAGTCTATTCCCAAGCAATAGTTCCAAGTCGGTTGGATTTGAGAAGGTTTTGATGATCGTTACAAATCCTAATAAAAGTATTATAGGATTTGTGACAGGTTTTGGAACCTTTTACAGCCATCTGACTTCAAAATGTTGTTTGGGCTCTATTTCCCACGTTTCTCGGTTGATTTTGATTAGTAATTTATTAATGTCATAGTCGCTTTTTCGAGTTTTTACAATGTTAGTTGGTCATATTTTCTTTAAATAAAGCAATAAAAATCGACCGAAGAATCAATAGTGGGAAGGAGATTTGCAGCACTTAATTGTGCTGATAGATTCAAAGCTAACGTGCGAACACTTAAACGCATTGTTGACGTCAATGCGTTCGACGTGACATTTTGGGCAAAAACTGACTGCTTTATATTAACTGAACAACGTTATTTGTGTATGACTAGGTTGACATTTCTAGGCTACGCTTGAGAAAATGACATGGATCATCTAGGTAGGACCGATAGGACAATTAAACGAATTTGAATATTTTTAATAGTATTTGTAGCGGGATGAAAGTTGACATGAAATCTTTATTATTTTAAAATTTTATTGCAATCAACTGACCAACTTGGCGTATTTTTGATTATCTCTTAGATATTCAGAAGTTCAGTTACATGTTTCTATGGATTTTGGACCGATGACAATTTAAGGACACAAGAGATGAACACAAGTAGAAAACGATTAGCGAAATCAAGAAAACAATTTGACACAGGATCGACTATATTTTAACATACAAGGTTCGATTGATTCGATGAAAAAAAACAACATACGACAACTGACTTAACGAGGAGAAAAACATATTTAACCATGCCACAAATTCAAAACAAGGAGGCAAACACAAACCGTGTGACCATAACACTACATAGGCAAATCCTGACTGACTGACCAATTGAAAACTTTCCAATCTTCTACCGTATCTTTCTGAGTCAGTTGCAACAGTGTCTTAATGGATATCATTTTCCGCGTACGGCTGGCAAACTGCTTCTGAAAGATTACGTACTCTTTTCTATCTTCGGGTCTAGTGTAGAGGTTTCAACTCTATTCAGAGTGCAGCTAGAAACCTAGCAAAAAAAAAATCAGTTTGTCGCTATAGTAAACTGAAAAATCGGGTGATTTGAACTAGAATTTAATTGTGTTTACAATTTATTTTTCTGCGTGAAGTATCATATCTTGGAAACCAACCGAACCGAATTGAATGAAATTTTGAACGTTTATCAACAGTATATTTTTTTATCTGTATTAACGAGATTTTTAGCCCTAGGCTAGTTCATTTCGGGACCCACGCTTTACTTTACTTCCGAAGGAAGAACTCACATTTTGCGAGTTTGTTGGGAGTGGGATTCGATCCCAGGTCCTCGGCGTGATAGTCAAGTGACCATCACACCAGGTCCGCTCCACAACAGTATATTGATAATTATTGCGCATTGCGCGGTTATAAGTGCGACGATGAAGTGCGGAATCTCAAATAAAAGTGCGATTTTGCGTCAGATCGTTTCGGTCTCTTCACCGCACTTATTCATTAGCTCGTGATGAATAAGTGCGGTGAAGACACCGGAACGATTTGATGCAATATCGCACTTTTATTTGAGATTCCGCACTTTGTCGCAGTCCAGTTAGCAATGCAATAAACTATATTACGACGTTATAAAATGTAATATTTCCGCACGACAAATAAAGTTATACCGGTTTCATAGTTTCACCCATATAGAGAAAAATAAGTGAAATTCACAATATCAAACAAAAATAACTAAATGTTTTTTTCCTTATAATCCAAATTGGCTCTAATATATCTGATTAGTGATATCTTGAGAACATAAGTAGAAAATCTTTGGATATCAAAACTAAAATTTAATGCCATTGATGTAAAAAAAATACATTTATCAAGCCATGATAACTTTTTTTCAACATTCAAAAAGTACCTATGTTTTAATAACTTGTGAAGCATTAATGTATTGTTGATAAACTGATTTCCGAGATATGACAGTTCAAAAATAAGTTGTCTAAAAATAGTGTTTTACTAGAACGATTCTAGCTTCGCGGAAGATTTACCAATCGTGCTCAAATTTGTACCAAGAATGCATATTAGTATGGTACACGCTTGTATGGAAAAAATAAATCCTCGCTCCAGTCGACTTTTTAGATTCCATTTAGGTCCCATATGAACTGTACAAAATTTCAGCGCAATCGGTGAAACTATAATTTAGCGCAAGCGGTTCAAAGTTTTTATAGGATTTACTATGGGAAAAGTTACACTTTCAGATAAAAAATCCCAGAGGTCGTCCCTTGTCTCCTTAATTCAAATCGATCAATGTTTCTTGTAGAAAAATCAATTATGAAACTTTCCTTCGAAGACAGCAAAACAATTGGATGCTTGTGAAAAAAGTTATTGATTTATTACCGATTAGTGATCCAACGAACGGCTTTTTATTTTGTTTTATCAGCAGCACTGCTGCTGCCGTTGTTGCATGGGGTGGCGGGAGGCATCACCACTAGTATGGGACAAACATCAAATTCTCGCTCCAGTCGACTTTTTTGATTCCATTTAGGTCCCATATGATCTGTGCAAAATTTCAGCGCAATCGGTGAAACTATAATTTAGCGCAAGCGGCTCAAAGTTTTCATATGATTTACTATGGGAAAAGTGACACGTTCAATCAAAAAATCCCAGAGGTCGCCCTTTGTCTCCTTAATCCAAATCGATCAACGTTTCTTGTAGAAAAATCATTTGTGAAACTTTCCTTCGAAGACCGCAAAACGATTGGATGCTTGTGGAAAAAGTTATTGATTTATTACCGATTAGTGATCCAACGAACGGCTTTTTATTTTGTTTTATCAGCAGCACTGCTGCTGCCGTTGTTGCATGGGGTGGCGGGAGGCATCACCACTAGTATGGGACAAACATCAAATTCTCGCTCCAGTCGACTTTTTTGATTCCATTTAGGTCCCATATGATCTGTGCAAAATTTCAGCGCAATCGGTGAAACTATAATTTAGCGCAAGCGGCTCAAAGTTTTCATATGATTTACTATGGGAAAAGTGACACGTTCAATCAAAAAATCCCAGAGGTCGCCCTTTGTCTCCTTAATCCAAATCGATCAACGTTTCTTGTAGAAAAATCATTTGTGAAACTTTCCTTCGAAGACCGCAAAACGATTGGATGCTTGTGGAAAAAGTTATTGATTTATTACCGATTAGTGATCCAACGAACGGCTTTTTGTTTTGCTTTATTAGCAGCACTGTAGCTGCTGCCTTGGCTGCTGCTAAATGGGATCTAAAAAGTCGACTGGAGCGAAGATTTGATATTTGTCCCATACTAATGCATATATAATAGGTGGACAAACAGTCAAAATTTGAGAATTTTCGATGCTATGAAAAGTTACAGCATGTTGAACATTTTTATGGGCATCCATTTAGTACGTCACGCTAAAAATGGGAATTTTCAAATCACCCCCCCCCCCCCCTCTCCCCTTCGTACGGGGTTTTCCTATATTTAATACACTGCTTGTCACACTTTCCAGCGTGACGTACTTTATGGATGCCCCCTTAGTGAGAGAAAAAAAAAGTTGCCTATCCCAATCATTTTGGCCACCCCCTGTTTATGGGGGTCTAAATTATATTGGTGACCCTATGCATTTCTTTATATCTGACGCCATGTGAACATTTTCTGTATACGCTCTAGCTTCCAATTTGAATGCAACAAACACAACAGCGGTTCCGTTGATGCCCGGATCGCCACTGGTACTTCCTCCAATGCCGTTCATGGGTATTCCACCATATGCGATGCCCCTCCCACCGGTGCCGCCCGCTCTGGAAACGCTCACCGATGAGGAACTGCGTGCCATGGAAGGAAATGAACGACATCACGTCGAAGAACGAATTAAGGTATCTGCCCCATTTTTCGATTGATTATTCTCGTTTCTCCAAACAATATTTTATTCTTTTACAGCATCTTCAAAACATTCGCACTCTGCTGGATGCCTCAGTGGCACTTATGAACCAGTATTCCGCATTGGTGGCCCGTTTACCTCCAGTTACTGCTCCTGTGGACGCCACCGCGAGCACCAGCCAAAGCTCGGCATCCGCCGTTACAGCAGCAGATTTCGCTACCCTTTTAAATCCACCAGCGACCCTCTCCACCCCAAACCTGCCAGAAGACAATGCGCCACAACCAAAAATCGTTTCGACAGTGGCGGCCCAGTTGGAAGATCTCGGTAGCGATGATGACTCCATCACGAAACTCAACAAAGAGCCTCTGCCGAGCACCGGTGATGCTTTCTTAATAACTCCGGATCAGCAGCAGCAAGCAGTGCCAAGCACTTCGGCGGCGCCAAACAGTAGTAGTAAAAGCAGAAACAGTAACGACGCGAAGCATGCGGAAAGTTCAGAAATGAGCGAAATTCGTCGTAGACGACTGGAAAAGTTTGGTTCCCGGACGAACTCTGATTAGAGGACTTAGCAACAGCAATTAATGAGACTGGTTCGAGTTTGCTGATGGTCTAGAATGGGTGATCTAAATAGAAAGAAAACAGCTAAACTTTTGTATTTAGTCAGATATTTTCAATCTACGTTTGCATTATGTTCCTACACGAAAAAGGAAGCAAAAATCAAGGGCTTGTTTTATTTCCCTTCTGAAAAAGCTTAACATTTTTTAACCTGTTCCAAAAATTTTGCATTTTAGTTTTTTCTTATGTCGTGCAAACTTGCTATGAATAAGGGCGCTCGTTCAGCATCACTGCACTGTAGCATTTGTGAGCGTCGAGTTTGCAAACAGTTTAGCTAAGCCTAGTGCTAAGCTATGTATCATAAAAGAAAGAAAAAAAACAGTGAAATTGATCATATAGATTGTAATCATATTAGTAACTGAATATGACACAAAAAGATAACGTAGTGGAGTAAGCAGAAGCAAAAATATTGTTTATTTAAAGCGTTCTGGCTAGGGCTGGAAGAGTCGTTCACTATTTGTATATGTAAATATTCCTACATCTCAATAAATGTAAAAAAATATATGCATTGTAGTTTTCTGTAACAACTAAACATTTCCTGTAACATTTCAGATGATCATTCAATATCCAATAATATTCCACAGACAAACAGACGTAACACTTCGAACATTTTTCGATTCAAATCATAGTCACGAAAACATATTCGCCCAATGCTAAAATGACTAAGTTTGGCCGACCATCAACTAGGTGGCGGTAGTGAGCAAATGTCAAACTCGAACAAAAACGATGTGAGCGCCACAGGTGGGTAGTTGGCCAACTATCAAATTTTGAAAAAGATCGTTAAATCGAAGTACGGTGGGAATTATCAGAGTGTTACGTCTGTTTGTCTGTGAATATTCTTTATTCTTGCGCACATGGGGCTGTCCATAAACCACGTGGTCATTTTTTTGGGACTTCTCAACCCCCCCCCCCCCCCCCCGCGTGGTCATTAGTCCATACAAAAATTTTTATTCGTCCATACAAAATGGTCATTGGCCGAAACCCCCCCCCCCCTCATGACCACGTGGTTTATGGACAGCCCCATAGGGTATTGGGATGCTTCATTGGCATACCTAGTGCCACAGTGCCCTCGGTTACCCTATCCCGCATCTAAACCAAAATACAAACAAGTACGCATAACTGGAGATCGAAAAATGTATGCGTCAAACAGTTTTAACGTTTCACCCAAGAGCATAAACATGAAATGAAAATGCCACTTTGTTTAGCTTTTTTAGACGCCATGATTCTTCGGCTTAGAGGGTAGTAGAAATCCTCTATTAGCGGATTACATATGTCGATTTGGCAACCCTGTTTGTTTTGTTTACAATAGCTGCCAACACTTACCACATAGTGAGATCCCGACACGAATGCCTACTATGGTAAAGTGTCGTAAATAAATAATAATAATAATAACATAGTGAGATGTTCAAAATTTGTGTGTGACTTTGTTGTGGTTCAAGTTGTTTTATTTACGTTTGCTAATAGATTACTGCACGAATGGATCACTAAAATAACTAAAACGGCCGCTATGAAATAAACAGATAGCGCCACCGTAGCCTTGTGTGTTTGACGTAACTCGACTGCTGTCACTGTGTTACCGTCCATATACGGTGGCGCTTTTGTTTTGAAGCGGTGAGTAGCGGAAACGTCGGCTTCAATGATCCATTTATTCTGGCCTGCTTACTCTCACACGGTGCATACACCGCTCAAACGTCAAATTTTCTGCGAGAGTAAGCAGGTTAGCACAAATTCGTACAGTGCTCGACCATTATGTTCGAACTTTTTTCGATTTCAATGCCGTTCAAACAACGCCTTCCTACAAACGATAAACATGTTCATTTGGCTCACATTTTGTCAGTTCTCTCTGCTCGATTGGCTCACAATGCACAGTGGTGCGTTGCTGAACAAAAGCCAGCCAAAACCTCTTACCCAAAACCTTCAAAAACATATGAAAATCATGAAATCTGTCGCAAGTTTTCGCAAAATAAATCATACACCAATCGAAAGCACTGGTCTTAGGCTTACAAAATCGCACAACCACATCGCGGGCGCGCACGTCCTACTACAGGTACTCTTCGATATAACGTACAAAAAAGTTTTCTGTTTTGTACGTTATATCGAAGTGTACGTTATATCGAAGCAGAGAAATTTTTAATATTTTTTATGCTAGTATTGATGTATTCGTCGTGAAATTAATCCCAAATTATGATTTCGGTGGAAATGACAAAACCAATAATGAAAAACTTTGGTTTTGACGAAAAAGTCATTTCGTTTTTTGTGCTTCGATATAACGTACATTTTGCTTCGATATAATGTAGGTACACCAAATTTTTCCCCAAATTGCGGGTAACAAGGCTAAAGCTGCAACAAAACATTGATTTGAGTAAATAAAAGAAAATCGGGTTAAGTACGGTTCCTTTGAATTCCACTAAGAATTTGCATCCTTTGACAGATACGTATTTCGACCTCAACTGTAACGTTGAGCACATAGTGGGTAAGGTGCGATGCAAAGAGATAAGAGATCGGATAAGCGTCGAAGCACACTCTGTGGAAACTATATGCAGAACGCATGAACCGTACATAGTAGATGAGTTGCGATGAGTGCGGAGATGCGATGGAGCTGCTTCGACGCATGTGAACGCAAGAGAACGCAAGAGAATGCTTGTCGGGTATGGATTTTATGATTGCGCTCGTTGTGTATGTAAAGCAATGCGGATTTAATGTGTTAGGAATGCTAGTAGGTAATATAAAATGCGTTAATATGTTGTTGTTTTTAAATATAACTCAATGCTTTTTCACATGACTTGCATTTTGATGAACCAGACGTAATAAAAATTAAAAATAAAATACTGTCTATCGATCGCCATGTAAAATAACATATTTCATTGCATATAAAATAGTATTCCATCAAATCCTTTAAGTTTTTTACAGCATATTTTTGTTATATGTGTATAAAAAAAACATTTTATTTTCTATGTTCGGGATTTAAATGAAGTGATCAATGTTTGATATCGTCGTTTGTTCAGTGCATGCTTTTCATGTGCAAGTTAGAAAGTTTATGGGTTTTATGGTATTCAACTCAATTGCTAAAAGGATTCTGATTGAAAGGTTCTGCTTTTTTCTTTGTCAGGCAAAACTAGAAAAGAGTGTGACATCGATTTCGATTGATACTCTTTTACCTAATATATGATGAATATTGTGTTCTTGGGTGTCTACTCATAACTCAAAATAAAATTCCCTGAGTTTTCCAGGTTTTTCCAGATGAAATTTTGAAAGTTTATAATTAAAAAAATAACCCAAATTTTCTAAAAATTATAAAGGGTATCATCGCCAGGTTTGTTCTCTTCGTCATGAAGGATTTATGCCGGTCAAATTGCGACTCGAGTCGAGTCAAGTACAAGACACTGAAGACGACCTTACAGTTGAGGTCGAAATACGTATCTGTCAAAGGATGCAAATTCTTAGTGGAATTCAAAGGAACCGTACTTAACCCGATTTTCTTTTATTTACAGATATTCCCCTAACAAGCCCAGGTTAATCATCATCATTGATTTGAGTGATTTCGTAGTTTATCTAAGGGCTATTCATGGGAAAAATTAAAAAAAATCAATGTTGTACGTTATATCGAAGCAAAATGTACGTTATATCGAATTCGCTATATCGAGGGTACGCTATATCGAGGGTACGTTATATCGAAGAATACCTGTATAGTAGGCCTGTCCACCTTTTCGAAAATGTTCTCTGATTCTCAAGTCCACCCCCCTTATTTTGATTGGCATCCTAAAAGAAGTAACTGGTCAAAATTTCAGCCAAATCCATTGAAATTAAGAGGTGCATCAAATGAATTTTACGTTTTTCGACTTTTTTTGAACTTCAAAAAATCATACCGTGAGGTGCCCTAATTTCGCGCGGGTCCAAATTTCGCTCACTGATCATATTTAGACATCATAATCATACAAACAATTGTGCAATTGTCCCAATTTCTCTTTAACTATACTATCTGAAGTGAAATTTGGACTATGCAACAATTAGTTCTATGATTATGTTCTCTAAATATTACCAGTGAGCGAAATTTGGACCCGCGCGAAATTAGGGCACCCCACGGTAACTACGCTAAAACTTGTCAAAACTTAATTCTTTCGGCAGAAATTGAAAGCTATACCGTGTGCGCTCCTAACTTTGCGCAAGTCCAAACTTTGCGCATTCTTGTAAAATAATTAAAAAAATAACTAAATGTCAACATTTTCACCAGTTTAATCATTGCACTAGCATTGTGTAAGCATAAACATTATTTGGCGAAAATTATATTACCATAAAATCTTTGTTTATGTTGAATAATAAACAAAAAATACACAAAAACGTCAAAATTTGCCTCGCCTTAACACGGCTGCCAAGAAGTAACTCTACTAAAAATCAACATTTTCTCCGATAAAACTGTGCAACGATGATTAATTTTGCAGTTAATTTACAAAAAAGGTGATATTCTAGTAATATCAATCACAGTTCGTAATATTTTTTTCAATTTAACTAGTAAATAGTGGTGCGCAATGTTTGGAACCAATATTTGCACTGTGTTCCTAATTTTTGCGCACTTTCAGTAAATGCATGATGAACGTGAATACATGACTTATGAACCATTTAAATATTATGTAACAATTGTATTGACAATTTCAGGCCTACCTCCACCATGTAGCAAATTTTGTATGGAAATTAGTAGAAAATTGTGTGAACCGTAGCACTACGGCAGGCACTCTTGGTCTGTCTACAATGTTACGTGATTTGTGAACAGTCCTTCATTTGACTTTTCCGGCGGTCAATGTTAGGGACGATTCAAATATGACGTCCACCATTTTTTTTAATTTTAGAACCCCCTCCTCCCCCGGGTTACCCCGTCACGCTTCATAGTACCTATAGCTAATACATGGCATATCACACTTTTTCAGAAAACTCCAACCCCACCCCCCTCCCACCAGAGATGGACGTCATATTTAAATGATCCCTTATTGTTCCTATCCGTAACGATCACTCCATTTATCAGGAAGCTTTTACCTTTGATCTCTACCCACTGGAAAACCCCTCATGAATTTTGGATTGTTCACAGGGTAGGTGCCTAGTACGAACCGCAGACGAATTCAAGAACTGCCGGAGGCCTCCGTCGCCCCTCTCTCGTAGGACAAAGTATTTCAACAAAGATCAGTTAAGAGCACACTACCTGAATAACTTTAGTTCAATGGGCAAACATTATATAATAGTATTTTTGATGACTTTTTCAAGCAATCCATAGCATGCGCAAAATTAGGCACACCATGCGCAAAGTTAGGAACAATCGAAGATTTTGTGCGCAAAGTTAGGAACAAGGCAATGACATTGTTTTTCTATTTTAAGTATTTTTTGGTTCATATTATGATTTTTTAAATATTGCAGACTCAAAGAATGATCATTAGTCTATCGTATGAGCATGTTGTTCATGCTATTATTTGTTTATTTGTATTTTTTATAACGATTAGAAATTTGATTTTTCTTAACTGCGCAAAGTTTGGTGCATACACGGTACTTGTTTGCTACAACTTCTCCGAACAACGTGTGCCAATAAAATTGAAGCAAACATGTGTAATTATCACATTTGTAATCAGAAAAACCTTAAAAAGGTGATTTTTTTGATAGATTTCGTTCTGGAACACCCTGGTGGGGGCTGGCTCACCAACACTTCCGGTCCGCTTTAGTGCTTTATGCATCATTGTGGCCAGGTGTTGTTCTAGTTTTTCCAACTGTATTGTAAAGCATGAGCAGTGATCCTTGGCATTCTTGTGTAAATTGGGGTACTCGGAATGTTGATCGATCACCGATTATTGCTGGCAGATGCAGTGGAAAGTTTGTCTTAATACGTATCAATCGTCTCTGACAAACGAGAAAAACTGACCTCACTGATTACCTGTCTCTGAGCCAAATTTGGTATAGAGTCTTCAGTCTCCGATTAATCGGTTCATGTTTGATGGAGGCTTTTAATCCAATGGGTTACATAGCCGCTATCCGAATGAAGAGAGTAATGTTCCGCGTAATATATCACAAATCAAAAGAGGTGCGGTATATTACGTGGAGCGGATATACTGAATTGGGTACCAGACCAAGTCCCTGCTGGGTGGCACGAAATAGGTGAGCCATAGACAATAGAATCGTCAATGTCGTAGGGCATAGTATGTGACTATTGTCGAAACCAAAAAAACTTTTAATGCCCAACCAAATCATTAGCAATATCAATTTGCTTCAAACGCGTTCCAGTGATAGGGTTAAGATTAGGATCAATTATTACAATACAATTTCACGTTTCATATAGCCCATATAGCCGAGGCGGTAAACGCACGGGTATTCAGCATGACCATGCTGAGGGTGACGGGTTCGATTCCCGGTCGGTCCAGGATCTTTTCGTAAAGGAAATTTCCTTGACTTCCTTGGGCATAGAGTATCTTCGTGCCTGCCACACGATATACCCATGCAAAATGGTCATTGGCAGAGGAAGCTCTCAGTTAATAACTGTGGAAGTGCTCATAGAACACTAAGCTGAGAAGCAGGCTTTGTCCCAATGAGGACGTTACGCCAAGAAGAGAGAGAGAGAATTTCACGTTTCAATATGTGTTTAGTAGTTTTAGAGGTAACAGCCTAATAAGAAATTTTCTGTAGGTTCATAACTTGCCCTCAACGAGTTGAATGTTATATTGCCTCACAACTGTGAGCAACATTATTACTCATTAATAAAAGGTTGTACCATCAATATGGACATAGACTTGCTGAACGAAACATTTGACCAATTAACATCTTTCAGGTATAAAATAGGTAGTAGGACAAAACTTTTATTTTAAAAGTAGTTATCTATGTTCATGATAGAAGAGTAGCGTAAAGTGATACCACCCGTTCCAGATCCAGAAACGTTTCACCCTGAAAGAAGGTTGGAATGACAGTGTGAACAGAAGATCCGAACTGCTAGGTGTAGGAAGACGTATGTTTTTTTCCCCTCCCCTTCCCCAACACTCTTTATAATTTTGATACAACTTCACGTAACTGTTTTGGAGGCTTCACTTATTAACAAATTTACAACAAACACGCTATAACAGTATCTAGAGAATCGTGGAGGGTGAGAAACCTGAACTAGTAGCAGTATTCATATAGATTAACAATTATACTCTATTATTTTCAATCATTGCAACATTATACTAATATGTGCGGGCCGCCCATTTGCGGAGTTGTGCGGCCAATTATTCTCTTTCCATTCCAGAAACGACCGTTTTGAAGCAAGAAGTGTCCTAATGGCCAACACAAACGGGACTTGTCCGAAACACACAAGATAAGTACAACAATTTTATAATCAGGCACCCAACTCTTTCTACTACTTTGCTAATAGATAAATACTTCAATATGCATACTTCAATATCAATTATTTGTTTGTTTGCGCCTTTATTTATGACACTATTGAAGCATTCGTGTCGCCGCGAAATAGTTTACAATTTATCTTATTCACATTTTTCAATTCACTTTAAAGTATCTGACACTGCTTTTACAATTGTGTATGTAAACTTGTATCTTAATTATGTTCATTATTAATAGTAGTCTGATAATCCAAGTCTAGTGATTTTTTCCCAAGGAATAGAAAGAGTTGGTGTCATAATCAATACAATACTTGAAACTGGAAACTCCTTATTTCCCCCTATGGGTTATAGGGAGGGGCGGGACATTCGGGACTACTCATCAGTGGAAAGGACTTGATATGCTAATCGGTTTAGCATAGGGCAGATACAAGTCTACTGGTAGACGTATCGCCCAGCGAAACAACGCAGATTGGCCACGGCCAGGGGGTGCGTTGATTATAACAGAATTATAACAGATTTCGTTCTGGAACACCCTAATACACGTAATAAGTTGGATTTTTCAAAACGGCATCATATTCTCTAATGTTTTTTGGTATATCCGCGTACAGGTATATCCGCGCATAACTCGCGAACGAAACGTCGTTTGGGTCATCTTTGTTTTACTCTGTTAGTTTTCACCCAAGGAGGGTTTATGAGCCGAAAAACATTGAAAAATTGAGAGTTTTTGATAATCCATCCACCATACCTTTTGATCGGGGATTTGGATCTTGCCTACAAACTTGAAACGTCAAAAAAACGCAGTAGGCAAGACAAAGTTTGTCGGGTACAGCTAGTATTATTTATTTTTAATATTTAAAATCCGCTTAGTTGAGATACCCTGTTTTGGACCGCCCTGTCGGGTAAAAGCTGAATAGATATCCAATAAGAGTTCTTTTCCAAATGGACCTAAAAAACATGCGCGACAAGAAACACGACACCGTTTGCTTGTTTTAACCATGTTTATTTCCATTGCAGTTTTAAAGAAACATGCACACATCGGGGTGTTTAACCTGGCCTGTAACAATTTTGTTGATTGATTTGACTATTAATTTTGTTCCATGAAATGCTAGTTCCAACGGTAAAGTGAACTGAAATATTGAAATGATTTTAATTTTTGTGATCGCTGCCTTTAATTGTTTTCATTTTCATATATAATATATTCTATTGTATCGTCACAGACAAACAGGCGTAACTCTTAGAGGAAATTCATCAAAAACTTTTGCCCAGTGTCATTTTCATGAGCATACTGCCACCTGTTGGTAGAACCGCGCGCGACACTGTCGGTCATTATGGATTTCGATTTGACGTTTTTCTGACACGCACACTACTACACAAATCGTCTGTTTGTCTGTGGTATCATCCTTCAGTCAAATCAACCACCATGATTGTTACAAGATTGCCAACTAATTGGAAATGAAGCAGTTATGTTGGATATTCTTGACAGATAGCAAGCACAACCAACGCTTAACATATTTCCTATCGTTGGGGCTGGTAGAGGTTAAACCAATGGATGTCACAATAGACGAAATGATACGCATAGTATACAAAATACACGAGTTCTACATCCTATAACACCGTTTAAAGTAATGAGAAAGCGTAGATGTTTAAATAGTTGGTAGGTGGTGATCCGATCGAAGGTAGAGATTCTTCTGTGGTACCCGAGATTCTTGCGTGGCTGGTAATTGTGGTAACGAAGTGTTAGAGATCTTCGACTTCGAATCTCGACTACTCTGCTTCTGGTTCTCCAGCGTGATGGTTTGTTCGATTTCTTTCTGCTTGCTAACGTAATCCTCAAAGTACGGATGTGTTACAAGCCTTTCGCATGACCAACGCTTAGCTGGATCCTTGTCAAGACATTTCTGTAGAGAACCGCGATATTAGAACATGGGAGTGATTGGCGTTGTTAAGTCTACAATTAGGTACCTTCAAAAAGTCCATCATCATAGGATTAGAGAGAGTGCGTTGTGGCATCTTTGTTTCCAGTGGTTCGAGTGTTGGAGGAACTGGTAGTGTGATCCCCTGTTGGTATAAATCTATGTCTTGGAAGGAAGAACTCTCTCAGGTTTTAAGTTGGTGTCACTTACCTTGAAAAACTCATTTTGATTGAATATTGCTAGGTGCCGAGGTAGAAGGTCACCGAGTGTGCGCCGTATTAGGTAGAGCTGATCAACATCGCTTCTTCCGGGCCACAGGGCGTCCCCACGGACCAATTCAGCAAAAACGCATCCAATTGCCCATACATCGACGGGAGTTCCGTACTGGGTGTCTCCCACGAGCAACTCTGGAGCCCTGTACCATCTTGTGGCCACATAGTCAGTGTAGTTTTCTCCAGGACCTGCAAGAAAGTAGTTGAAGCGTTGGTGCCACACTTAGAGCTGTTCATTGCGTCCATACTTAGCATTCGGGCGAATCCGAAATCACACAACTTCACTTGACCCTGAGCTGTAAGTAGAATGTTTTCAGGTTTGATATCACGATGTAAGCATCCTTGCTTGTGACAGTATGCAACCCCCTGAATAGTCTGGAATGTAATCTGCTTCGTGAGATTATCTGGGCAGCCCTAAAATTGAATGAAAAATTATATCATTTTAACTTTTATAGTTTTAATGTTGGCATAAAATCCATTTCATAAATTGCAAGAACTTCGCTAATACATCATATAACTCAACAATATTATAACGGTAACTTATTCAGCTGTCAACCAAAGTCGATCTTCAATAATTGGCACTATCTGAACTCATACCTGAAGAAAAAAAAATCCCCATTGAGTGATCCTTAGCCTCTTCCCAGTGACTTCTATGCCTACCCCCTCGTGGGGGTGGGACCGATTGGGCTACGAAAAACCTAAGAAAAGTGTAGTGACTCCACGCTTGATATAAATGCGCTACTCACAGATGAGTACTTAGAACTCCTAAAGGGACTTACGAGAGAAAATGTAATGATAAGGAGAAATACATTGAGTTGTTTGTAGACCATGAACCTAAAAGGTCTTGTTATTTCACGGCTTGAAATACGGCTTTTATTGATCCTTTTACTCAACTTAACAGTGTCGACGAGGAGAAAATGATATTTCAACTTGTACTGTGCCTTCACGATGGCCTGTGATTGCTCACTTTTGACGTGAATTTTTCAGTACATGTTTTTTTGTGATAAGCGTGCTGTAGTGTTTTTTTTTTAACATATTGTGCAGTTCACAACCTTTTATTGTGTATTTTTGGTGTTTTTTTTACCGCGTAAAACGTCCATGTAACGTTTTTATTTATTCGTACTTTTCACGACCGCTGGTTTGCTTTTTTGCTTTTGGCGTGATTTTTTGGTTAACATCTTTTTAGTGACTGTTCAGTGCTTTTGTTAACTGCTTTTTGTGCGAATAATTCATAAAAAATCTACTATGGCAGTAGTGAGTTTTAATTTTTGTTGTGTTTTTTTTGTCCAATTATTCCGTTTTTATTGCGCCCGCCAGTGATTGTTTGATCTTTTGGTGTTTTTTTTGTATGTTTTATGGAGCAACTTTGGTGCGGAAAATGGATTTTTGTTGTAGTTTTTGCGTGCATTTTGTGATCAATTAGCCAAGTGTTTTTAAGATCGTTTTTTTCGGTTCATTGGTTTAATTTCTTTTAATTCCACTGTGTTGCGTGGTGTTATTATTTATTTTTATTTCTGTGTACATTGACCAGCAACATTTTTGTTATTGGATAGGAGTCGTGCCGATTTTTAGATCAAATCAATATTAAAGAGCATTTAGTGGCCCTCCATTTCATTTTTTGTATGGTCGATTATTAAGTACCATTTTTCTTTCTTCAGCGTAACTCAAACGAGTACCACATCTATCAACTGTGGTAGCTCAGCACCCATTTTGCACTACTTTCTGCTTTGAATGTGGTGATGCATGCGCAGCCATGTCGGTGCACACGCTTAAAAATCCGTTCCGAAATTCGTCTACAACTAGTCACGATTTCTGTAACAAGCAGAACTATCGCTTACGAATATACACCATGATTAAAACTCACGGGCTCGTGAACTATGTTCTGCTACTTATTCGTAACGCATGAGTAACGGGCACATAAAAGATCAAAAATCACGTAAACATGAACTGTATTCTGCTTTCGACAGTTCATTTCACAGAAGTGGGAACCAAGTTCACGGAAAATAGTTTTTGGTTCACGGGAACTGGATCTTGAATCACGGGATGTGGAACTTAGTTCATGGTCTGCTATAGGAACAAATGCAAATACCATAAAACCGTGAACCTACGATTCTCTCTATAGAAACTGCATCATTGATAAATTTATGTTTTGAAACGATATAGATATAACCTGGCAACTGCAACACAGTTTTCGTGGTCTGAATTTTGCAGAATATGAATATTTCATCTCATTTTCACAAACTTACGTGTTTTGAATGCCTCAACGGGGTCTTTTTTTGGTAAACAGCAGCATCCGGGGAACGACGACGGACGACGAGTTAACGGCGACGGCCTCACCAACTTTTGAGCACACAAATCGCTAAAATCCGAAAAGCACTTACAAGCTGCCTTCACTTTAACAGTAAGAAGCACTTAATTACTTAATCGCCACTTGCCGAAATTGATTATTCTATTTTTCACAACATCAATCACAAATGATAGTTATCAACAGAAGACAGAAGGAATACATTTTGAAAAAAGTCTCACTCTCGCAGCACTTTTGATGAGTGTCGTGTGGATGACAGCGCGCGTGAACGGAGTTCTCGCATTTAGGAACAAAGTCCCAAAATTGATTTTAAGGTTTCTTGTATCGCGATTTATGTTCACAGTTTTCGATGCGTTACTAAACGAATATTGAAATTGAGCTGGCCGGAACTGAGTTCTTGAATTTAAGATTGGTGTTCGTTTAATGTGGCTATCGGAGTCACGTTTACGAGAACTAAATCACGATTGTGATTGTGTTGCACGTTCCTTCATTCGTGATATTTTGTTCAGGAATATCGGAACGGATTTTTTTGCGTGCATAAGCGAGCAACACCGTGGATAAACAATACACAATTTTTGGCACTTGTGTGTACACCTTTGGAGTAGCTATGCCTACCTTCTTTTAATTGTGTGATGTTTTGCTGCTATTTTTGTGACCTGTCCGCGCCGTTGGAAGCTTCATCGATCGATTATCTGCTGATGACACTATCGACCGACCCACCGTGATGGATTTCCCTATCGTGTTGTGGATGTGGACAGCATAGAGGATAGCTGAGCGACGAGTTTCTGGTTGGTGTTTTGATAATCAATTGCAATTTGAACAGTTATGAATCATTTAGTGCGACAGGGCTGGTTAGTTTTTTTAAATTATATTTTCATAGTTTTTTTAAGTCTGTGTGTTTAGCTCGTTATTCTATTTAGTTTTTCCCTTCCAAGTGTTTATTTTTTGTGTTAGATAATTATCGAGAGACAAATTTTGACATGGATAAAAGTGGTTTTGTTAGTCATGTACTATTTTTTTTTTGGGAAGGAGAATATTGTAGCTTTTTATTCCTCATTATTATGCAGTATCGATTAGTTCTAAACATCTATTATAACATTCTACATTATATGTGTAAATCGTGTTAAAAAGCTTTAGCTCGTTCGAATTCAAGTGGCAAATGAAGGTTTGCATTCTGAGGCATACTGTTAAAGGATTAAGATTTTTATAAAAGTAGCATACATTTCTGAATGATAAAAAATAATCATAAGGGGAAAGGAGTTGTAGTGACTCCACGCTTGATATAAATGCGCTACTCACAGATGAGTACTTAGAACTCCTAAAGGGACTTACGAGAGAAAATGTAATGATAAGGAGAAATACATTGAGTTGTTTGTAGACCATGAACCTAAAAGGTCTTGTTATTTCACGGCTTGAAATACGGCTTTTATTGATCCTTTTACTCAACTTAACAAAAAGATGGAATGTTGAGTGGGAACTTTGATTGTATGCTGATAGAAAACAGGGGGTTTGCTTCTGCAGACCTGAGCATCCGTTCTGCAGGATAGGATTGGCTCACAACAACGTCTGTTTCCTATTTTAGAAAGCAACTGATCGATGTCCAAGTACCAGTGAAGAACTATGTGTACGATTGCTACCTTTTGATTCCCTTTTTGTGTATTTGAAGTAAAAAAAAAAACCAAAAAAGACCAGAAAAAAAAATTAAATTTGACAGCACATTGATTTTCGAGCTTTGAAATAATTTTCGAACTGTCAAATTTGATTATTATTTTTTTTTAATATCCCGATTAAGACAGAGCCTTAAATTTGTATTTTGTATGAAAACTTATTGGGCTGCAAAACGGTGAGTCGATAAGGAGAGCGTCCAATATAGCTCTGGTCCTCACAAGTTCCTACCTCATGCTTCCACGGGTCAAGCGATGACAAAGACCGCCAGCTAAGAGTTGTGTGCTTAGCTGGTAGTGCAGCCTGGGCACTGTTGTCCTTCTGACTTCAGCTAGATTGAGGAGGTACGATCCGAGGGTCTGTTCACCAAGGAGGTGCGGCTCAAACAGCGTCTGTTCTGGCATCCAGTGGCTGAGTAAGAAACGCTGCACCACGCCCAGCTAGATCCAAGGTGGTAGCCCCATCAGCGTGGTCGTCCCAGTGTTGGTTGGGACGTTAAACAGAAATGGCAGGTGTCAGGCCATTCGGCCGAAGGTCATTAGGCCGAAGGCCATTCGGCCGAAGGTCATTAGGCCGAATGGTCATTAGGCCGAATGGTGATTAGGTCGAATGGTCATTAGGCCGAATGGTCATCAGGCCGAATGGTCATTGGGTCTTCTTCTTGCCGTTACGTCCCCACTGAGACAAAGCCTGCTTCTCAGCTTATTAACTGAGAGCTTCCTCTGCAAATGACCATTTTGCATGTGTGTATCGTGTGACAGGCACGAAGATACTTTATTGATGCTGAATCTACTGATATTTTACCCATGAATTTTTCCTTCTTTTAAATATAGGCTGTTCTTTCTAGTATCATTGCTGAAATAGTTTTTGGCGCTGAAACTGCTGATATTCAATTCATAAATTTTTCCTTCTTTAAAACATAGGCTATTCTTTCTAGTTCCATTGTTAAACTAGTTTTTGTCAAAAATTGTTGGAAAAGGTAAAAACAACGGCTAACTTTCAATTCGTCCTGATGACCATTCGGCCTAATGACCATTCGGCCTAATGACCTTCGGCCTAATGGCCTTCGGCCTAATGACCTTCGGCCTAATGACCCAGCATCGAAATGGCACGATGGCCCTCCGGCGAGACAGGAGTGTTGGCGTAGGCCCAATAAGCCACCCGTAAAAATCCCCATTGCGAATAACATAGGAGAAAATACGACTCGATACAATCGGCAAAGACCCACGCGACGAAATAAGGACTACGATTGGAAACTTGGAACATGGAATTGCAAGTCACTAGGTTTCGCAGGATGTGACAGGATAATCTACGACGAACTACATCCCCGCAACTTCGACATCGTGGCGTTGCAAGAAACTTTGTTGGACTGGACAGAAAGTGTGGAAAAGCGGGCATCGAGCGGCTACCTTCTACCAAAGCTGTGGCACCACCAATGAACTGGGAACAGGATTTATAGTGTTGGGCAAGATGCGACAACGTGTGATCGGGTGGCAGCCGATCAACGCAAGGATGTGCACGTTGAGAGTTTAGGGCCGTTTCTTCAACTACAGCATCATCAACGTCCACTGCCCACACGAAGGGAGACCCGATGACGAGAAAGAAGCGTTCTACGCGCAGTTAGAGCAAACATACGATGGTTGCTCGCCGCGTGACGTGAAAATCGTTGTCGGCGACATGAACGCGCAGGTAGGAAGGGAGGAAATGTACAGACCGGTAGTCGGGCGAAACAGCCTGCACGCCGTATCGAATGGTAACGGCCAGCGATGCGTAAACTTTGCAGCCTCCCGTGGTATGGTAGTCCGAAGCACCTTCTTCCCCCGCAAAGATATCCACAAAGCCACCTGGAGATCACCCGACCATCAAACAGAAAACCAAATCGACCACGTTCTAACCCAAGTAACCACTAAGCCGTAAAAATTGGCACCAACTTGGTTCTATATCCACATGAAGAGCAATGTTAACAGAGCTCATTAGAACTACATCCTATAATAGATCTGCTTAAAAGCCAATTTTGGCGAAATATTCGGCTGATATACGGCCAGCTTCAATCTGCGTACCGAGTCTCTGGTGAAAGAGTTGTCAAAAATGGGTCAAGAAAAAAGAAAAAAAAAGTTATTTACTTTCTTTATTTTTTTCTCCGGATGTTTTCCTTTGAAGTCTACTTTTCTTCGATTTTTACGGCCTGATCCAGATTCGATCTGATGTCCTCGGGGTTGTTAGTCTTAAGTGGATGTCGTCACGTTTCCCATCTGCTCCATCGATGCACCAAGCAATCGGTTTGCTCAGCACCGTATTTAAGGAAAAGAAGGCAACAAGTTGGGACAGCATTGATGTTCCGATCCGAATGTTCCGGATGATCCGATGCTCGGATCTGAAATCGGGCACAATGTGGCCGCATTGGAAATGTATAAAATGGTTTTATGGAGGGTGGAGAGAGATCTGCAGGAGATGCAGCTAGGGAAGTTTGGGAGGTTGACGAGGTTCCGTAACAAGAGGAATCAAAATGGGGCCCATCGATTAGTTTTGGTGTTCGTCTGTAGGAAAAACGATTGAAACTCCCGAGGAAACTCCACAGGTAAACATCCGATGCATTTATATCATAATCGAGGAAGCAGCTATACATTTTCTGGTTCAATTTAATGCTTGAAGTGTCCGACGACAAGCTTCCACCGCCCTATCGATCGTACGAAATTTCCGAGGAGATTTTATTGTCTTGCTTCGGTTCAGTTTTGTTTTGTTTGAAACCAGCTTTGATTGATGTAAACGTCATGCACGCCAAGCCTTTTAACAGCACTGTCAGGCTTCTTATTCGACTGATAGACACTGGGTTTACAAGCACTATAGCATAGCGTCATATACTAATATACGGCTTATTTCAGTGCTTACTATTTATAATGCCTGAGAGCATTTGAAAATTTCCAACTGAGCCTATTGACACGAAAAAGCTGCTGTATGACCTTTAGACCGCTTATGCCAGTGCTTAGTGGTTACTTGGGAATCGACGGTAAACTCTTCTCAGATATAACCAACGTCCGCACATACCGCAGTGCGAATATAGATTCGGATCACTACTTAGTCGCTGTATGCATGCGCTCAAAACTTTCGACAGTTATCACCACGCGTCGGAGTCGAACGCCGCGGCTCAACATCGAGCAACTTCGTAACGTAGAGGTGGCTCAAGACTACGCGCAGCAGTTAGCAGTGGCCCTACCAACGGAAGAGCAGCTTGGCGCAGCTACACTTGAAGATGGCTGGAGGGACATCCGATCCGCCATAGGTAGTACCTCGGCTACAGCACTAGGCTTCGCGACTCCGAATCACAGAAACGACTGGTACGACGGCGAATGTGAACAGTTGAAAAACGAGAAGAATGCAGCATAGACGAGAATGCTGCAACACCGTACGAGAGCGAATGAGGCACCTTACAAACAGGCGCCGAACAGGCAGAACTCAGTGTTCCGGATGAAGAAGCGCCAGCAGGAAGAACGAGATCGCGAAGCGATGGAAGAGCTGTACCGCGCTAAGGACACACGAAAGTTCTATGAGAAGCTGAACCGCTCGCGCAGAGGCTTTGTGCCACAAGCCGACATGTGCCGAGATAATCACGGGAATATTCTCACGAGCGAGCGTGAGGTGGTCGAGAGGTGGCGGCAGCATTACAATGAGCACCTCAATGGGACGTTGCAAGTACCGAAGGTGGCGTGGTAACAGATCTTGGAGTATGTGCACAGGACGAAAGACTTCCGGCCCCTGACCTTCAAGAGATTGAGGAGGAGGTTGGCCGGTTGAAAAACAACAAAGCCGCTGGAGCAGATCAACTACCAAGCGAGTTTCTAAAATACGGTGGAGAAACACTGGTGAGAGCACTACACTGGGTCATTACCAAGATTTGGGAGGAGGAAGTATTACCGGAGGAATGGATGGAAGGTATCGTGTGTCCCATCTACAAAAAAGGCGACAAGTTGGATTGCGGGAACTACCGCGCGATCACACTACTGAGCGCTGCCTACAAGATACTCTCTCAAATTTTATGCCGCCGTCTATCACCGATTGCAAGAGAGTTCGTGGGGCAATATCAGGCTGGATTTATGGGTGAACGCGCTACAACGAACCAGATGTTCGCCATCCGCCAGGTGTTACAGAAATGCCGCGAATACAACGTGCCCATACATCACTTGTTCATCGATTTCAAATCGGCGTATGATACAATCGATCGAGAACAGCTATGGCAGATTATGCACGAATACGGATTCCCGGATTGATCTAGGCGACGAGGGATCGAGTGATGTGCGTAGTTCGAGTATCAGGGACACTCTCGAGTCCCTTCGAATCTCGCAGAGGGTTACGGCAAGGTGATGGTCTTCGTGCTTGCTGTTCAACATTGCTCAACATTACACCCTCTAATGTAATAAGGAGAGCGGGGATAAACACGAGTGGGACGATTTTCACGAAGTCCGTTCAGCTACTTGGTTTCGCCGATGATATTGATATTATTGCTCGTAAATTTGAGACGATGGCGGAAACGTACATCCGACTAAAGAGTGAAGCCAGGCGAATCGGATTGATCATTAATGTGTCGAAGACAAAGTACATGATGGCAAAGGGCTCCAGGGAGGAATCACCGCGCCCGCCACCCCGAATTCATATCAACGGTGATGAAATCGGTTGAAGAATTCGTGTACTTGGGCTCACTGGTGACCGCCGACAACGACACCAGCAGAGAAATTCAGAGGCGCTATGTGGCAGGAAATTGTTCTTACTTTGGACTCCGCAGAACTCTACGATCGAATAAAAATTCGCCGTAACACGAAGGTCACCATCTACAAAACGCTGATTAGACCGGTCGTCCTCTATGGGCACGAAACATGGACGCTACGTGCAGAGGACCAACGCGCCCTTGGAGTTTTCGAACGGAAGGTGTTGCGTACCATCTACGGCGGAGTGCAGATGGAAGACAGGACTTGGAGAATGCGAATGAACCACGAGCTGCATCAGCTGCTGAGAGAACCAACCATCGACCATACCGCGAAAATCGGGAGGCTACGGTGGGCGGGTCACGTCATCAGGATGTCGGATAGCAACCCGACTAAAATGATTCTCGAGAGTCATCCGACCGGTACAAGAAGACGTGGAGCGCAGCGAGCTAGGGTCGACCAAGTGGAGGACGATCTGCGGACCCTACGCAGAGTGCGGAACTGGAGACAAACAGCCATGGACCGAGTGGAATGAAGGCGGCTACTATATACAGCAGAGGCCACCCCGGCCTTAGCCTGATCGAATCAAAATCAATCAATTTTCGCCAACCAGCGGTGAATGGCAACCTCACGGTACTTAAAATGCAAAATTTAATTTAGAAATTCCCTCTTAAACGTTTAAGATCATTACTACGCTTAAGAGTTGCTAGTATGGAATTACAATGTATACTGCCCCCACCAAGGGCGTAGCCAGCTTTTCGGTCAGGGGGGGGGGTGCAAGCACCGTTAGCAAATTTGTACCAACTAGCTTTTATGACTAAACGTAATATGATGAAATGGAATATAATAACATTATATTCTAAAAGTATTATTTAACCCTTCAGCAGTCACGCTGTTGTATTTTGTACAATACATTTAAAAAAAAAACTCGACTGATCTACATAAATCAACGTGCTGGTAGTAGCGGTGATCAATTTCTGAAAGATTAAGAACTATTATTCACTCGTGCATTATTTCGCTCTTATTTTTTTTTGGAAATGTCTACAATACATTCATAAGAAATTGAATCTGAACTCTATTGGATGTTACGAACTCTATTGAGGACTATCGTAGATTTTCTTGGATTCTGTATGAGTTCTTTTGAAATTATCTTCCAATACTATTCGCTAGAGGGATTCCTCCACAAACTCTTGAAATAATTTAAAAAAATCATCGGGTGATCCTGGAGAAATTCTTGGGTACATCCCTGAAAAGATGATTGAAGAATTAATGAAATTTCCTAAGGCATTTCTGAATTAATTTTTGAAAAGAACCTGAGAGGAATTTCTGAAGAAATAATAGGAATTCCCGAAGCAATCTCTAGAAGATTTCCTGAATAAATGCCTAAAGAAACACCTGGATGAATTCCTGCAGCAATTCCTACAGGAAGGCCTGGAGGAAGCCCTGTAGAATCCCTGGAGGAATTCCCGGAGGAATCCCCGGAAGATTTTTTTGAAAGTCTACCTGGATGAATTTTTGTACAAATTATGCGAGGAATACCTAAAGAAATATCTGAAGACATCTCCCTCTCTCCTCTTCTTGGCGTAACGTCCTCACTGGGACAAAGCCTGCTTCTCAGCTTAGTGTTCTATGAGCACTTCCACAGTTATTAACTGAGAGCTTCCTCTGCCAATGACCATTTTGCATGTGTATATCGTGTGGCAGGCACGAAGATACTCTATGCCCAAGGAAGTCAAGGAAATTTCCTTTACGAAAAGATCCTGGACCGACCGGGAATCGAACCCGTCACTCTCAGCATGGTCATGCTGAATACCCGTGCGTTTACCGCCTCGGCTATATGGCCCCTAACAAGACATCTCATGAGGAACAAATTCCTGGCGTAAATCCTATAAGATTTTTGGACGAGACCCAGCACCAATTCCTTAAAAAATTTCTTGGAGGAATTCTTGGAGCAATCCTTGGAAAATAATCTCGGAGGAATTCCTGGAGAAATTTCGAGAGGAATTCTGGGAGGAATTGCTGGAGAAATTCCTGAAAAAAAATCCCTTGAGAAATTCCAGGAGGAATTCCTGGAAGAACGCTTGGAGGAATTTCTAAAGGATCCTTTGGAGCCGCACTTCCCAAACGCTGTTTTCGCAGCGCACCAGCCATTTGCAGGCTCGCTAAAACTAGAAGAAAAAGCGTGCTTGCGATACGTTGGGGCGCCGTGAAAACCGAGTTTGGGAAGCTCTGCTCTGGAGGAATCTCTGACAATATCCCTGGAGAAATTCGTGGAGAAATCCCTGGAAGAATCCCTGAAGCAATTCCTGGACGAACCTCTGGAAGAATGTTTGGAGGAATTCCTGAAAAATGCCTTCTAGTATTCCTGGAGAATTTCTTGGAAGAATCTCTGAAAAAATCATAGAGGATTTCCTGAAGAAATTCCTGAAGAAATTACTGACATACTTTCTGGAGGATGTCCAGGCGCGATTCCTGGAGAAATTCATGGAGGAATTTTCTGAAGAAATTCTTGGGGTATTTTCTGGAGGAATTCATAGAAAAGTTCCTGGAGAAATTCTTTGATAAAGACCTGGAGGAACTTTTAGAGGAATTCCTGTGGGAATTGCTGGAGGAACCTCTAGAGGAATTCTTGAAAGAATTACTGGATGAATTTCTTGAGGAATTTCCAGAGGAATTCTGGGAGATTTCTATTTCTATTTCTGTAATTTTTCAATTTCTAAAAAAAATCCCTTGAGAATTTCCTGGATGAATTTCTAGCGGAATTTATGGAAGGAATTCCTGAAGGAATCTCTGGGGGAATCCTTGAAGAAATTTGTGGAGAAATTCCTGGATTAAATCCTGGAGGGATATCTGGAGGAATTCCTAGAGGCATTCCTGTGAGAATCGCAGGAGGAAGCCATGATGAAATTCCTGGAAGAATTTCTAGAGGAATTTATGAAATAATTACTGGATACATTTCTAGAGGAATCTCTAGAGGAATTCTGGGAGATTTCTATTATTTTTCTATCTCTGCAAAAAATACCTTAGGAAAATCCTGGAGGAATTTCTAGCGGAAATTCTGGAAGAGTTCCTGGAGAAACCCTCGAAGGAATTTCTGTAGGAATCCCTGTGGGAATTCTTGAAGAAATTTGTGGAGAAATCTCTGAAGAAATCTCTAGAGGACTCCCTGAAAAATTGTTGAATGCATTCCTGAAGAATTTCCTGGAAAAAAATCTGAAGAAATCCCTAGATGATTTGCTGAAAGAAACCTTAGAGGAACTGCTGGAGGAATCCCTGGAAAAATCCCTGGAGAAATTCGAGCAGAAATCCTCGGGAAAATCCCTGAATCAATTCATGAAGAAATCTCAGGAGAAATGCCTGACAAATGGCTGAAGAATTTCTGAAAAAAACTCCTGCAGATTTTCTGAAAAAAAAAAAACCTGGAGAAGTTGCTGACACAATTTCTGAAGGATGTCCACGAGCAATTCCTGGATCAATTCCTAGAGAAATTGCTGGAGGAGCTCCTGAAGAAATTTTTCGGGTAATTCCTGGAGAAATTCCTGGGAGAGTTCCTTTTGGGAATTGCCGGAGGAATACTTGAAGGAATCCCTGAAGTAATCTTTGGAAGAATACTTGCAACGATTACTGGATGAATTTCTGGAGAAATCTCAAGAGAAACTCTATGAGAAATTTCTGAAAAATCCCCTGAGAAATTCCAGGACGAATTTCTAGATATCTTGGTGGAATTCCTGGAGAAATCTTCAAAGGAATTTCCGAAGGAATCCCTGGAGGAATCTTTGAAGAAATTTGTGGAGAAATCCCAGGAAAAACACTGACGAAGTTCCTTGAAGAATGTTTTTGCGGAATTCCTAAAGGAATCCCCGAAGCAATTTCTAGAGAAAAATCTGGAAGAATTCTTGGAGGAATTCCCGAACCAATTTTAGAAAGCATTCCTAGAGATAATCTTGGAAGAACTTTTGAAGAATTTCCTGGATGAATTGCTGACATAATCTATGATGGAATTCCTTGATTAATTCCTGGCGATATTTCTGGAAAAATCCCTCAAGAAATTCCTGGAGGAATTCCTCGAGAAGATCCTGGAGAAATTCCTGGATGGAATGCTGGAGGAATGCTTGCATGAATTTCTGGAGGTATCCCAGGAAGAATACCAGAAGCAATTCCAAGAGAATTCCAAGAGAAAAAAAAATAAATCTGACGGCCAGGGGGGGGGGGGCACGGCCCCCTCCTGCCCCCCTCTGGCTACGCCCATGGCCCCCACTCGCATAACAATCCCATAAGCATAGGAAACCCAGCAAAGATGGGACTGTTATGCGAGTGGGGGCAGTATATGTATGATCAATTTCACCCCGCTGATCAATTAGACCCCGGTTTACGGTACCTATCTCAATTTCAGCTTTAAATGTCAGTTGATACTGACACTTCGCAGCACTGATATAAACTTATGTGCTAAATATATTCCATGATGGATAGTACTTGATTAATAATCAGTTATCGAGGTATCATTGAAACTCACAGAGCTAAATACATAATTCAACTTTGTATTAGAACACCGATTAACATTTTCGAATGGTTTGGAATACAAAGAAAATAGATTTGCTAATTAAGAGAAAAAATTCCGTTTTACGGAAGATTGAAAAAGCTACCGCAGCTGTCAAACTACTGATTTTCACCGAATTATCATCAATCGGGTCAAGGATGCCTTGGATACGACGCCGATGATCATTGTTTGTTGTTGATTTCCAGAGCAATTCACATTGCAAGCATACTTTGATTGTGAGGGCCCATATAGCCGAGGCGGTAAACGCACGGGTATTCAGCATGACCATGCTGAGGGTGACGGGTTCGATTCCCGGTCGGTCCAGGATCTTTTCGTAAAGGAAATTTCCTTGACTTCCTTGGGCATAGAGTATCTTCGTGCCTGCCACACGATATACACATGCAAAATGGTCATTGGCAGAGGAAGCTCTCAGTTAATAACTGTGGAAGTGCTCATAGAACACTAAGCTGAGAAGCAGGCTTTGTCCCAGTGAGGACGTTACGCCAAGAAGAGGAGAGGAGCATACTTTGATTACGCCATCTGTTTCAATGATATGATGATTTTCATGGCTGCGGTAGGACTTTGACAGCTGCGGTAGAACTCGGCGGCTACCGCAAAGTGGAAATTTTTAAAAAAAATCCGCAATATAATGACATTTCAGTCCTCAAAATGAATTATGGCCAACACATTTATAATTACCTCTGGGTGCCTTTCTAGCTCGTGCAACACGGTATGTTCGCAAAACTCAAACACTAGATGCAGTCTTCGTTTCCGCCGGAAAACCTCCAACAGGCACACCAGATTGGGGTGCTTCAAGTTTTTCAACAGCCGTATCTCTCGTAGGGCGATTTTCCGTATCGCTGGGTCGTCCTCGGACTCGACGAATCGTTTGACCGCAACCAGTGAGCCGGTATCCCGGTCGCGGCACTTGTAGACAACACCGTAGGAACCTTCTCCCAAACGGCTTAGTTTCTCGTATCGATCCATTCGGCTGCTTCCACGTGATCTGGAAAAGAGCGCCGATATAATGAACATTGCGTCTATGGCAAAACAAAACATGAAAAGAAAGCTAGAAATGGGAACCGGAGGGTTTCGAATACTACGCGGGTGTAAAGATTTTCACAGACTAAACTGGCGCTCGGAAAAGTTGACCAACGAGGAGGCTACTAAAGTTTATCCGATAGGGACGGATCTTAATTGATAAATTGCCTGACTGAGACGAAGAAGGGAAATGTACATAGTGCCCGGAGGCAGCGTTTCTCAATTTAATTGCCTTTTATTGGAGACGAAGAGGTTAGTTAAGAGCGACGATTCATACCAAAAAGCTTTTATAAGGCTACTACATGCTCATTTATTGCGCGTTTGTCCCTACAATGCATAATATTTAAGTTTAATGTTTAATAACGTCATGTGATTTTCATTTAAAGCTCAATTGAGAATCGCATACAGCCGATTCTTTTTTGCACGGGTCGTTATTTTGCTATAACTCAGTCAATTTTCAACCGATTCTCATGAAATGTTGTACACTGATAGTACTAATCGTGCCTATATGTGTACAAAATTTCATGAAAATCTGTTGTGAATTGACTGAGTTATAGCAAAAACCAGACCCGTGGAAAAAAAAAGAATCGGGTGTATTTTCCTATGCTAATTGACTAAATGAAAAACAAAACATTCTTATTTTCTTCGATTTATTAAACATTAAAAAAATGCTTTTTCAGTACTGGAAAATTTGCAATTCTCAATTGAGCCTTAATTAAGCATTGGGAACCAATTCTACCAATTTAGTTTCGTTTCTAAGACATTTTTCGTCTTTCTAGAACAAAGGGGACTAAACTCCTTCGAAGCAGTCGGTGATGCATTGATTTCACCTCTGTATACAAGAAACTGAGAGGCACATAATAAGCTGGGTGTTTTTTTAATGTAAGGAAATCGTTATGCTAATATGTATTGCTGCGGTTGTATACGTTTGCTAAAGTAGCCGTAGTGGCCTCGAACCGAGGTGGCTACTTCAATGTCATGGAAAAATGAGGGTAAAACTACCGCTGGCAGTTCATATAAACTCGAGAAAGGGAAGGTTTAGCTTTAGATCAATAGAAGCCAAAATCAAAACGTATTGTATGATACAAGTTACAATGGATGTGCAAAAAATGTACCAATTCTGTTTCAGAAGATGATTTGTGTAAATTCTTGTCAACGTGTTGTCGGTTTACCTTTCTGCTAATGCTTTCAGGGCACTTCCCGCGCTCGAGTCCCCAGAGGTCCATCTGAAAGGAAGATTACTGATAAAAAAGAACATAATTAAAACATGTGGTTTTTGAGTAGATGCACAACTGTGACATAGTTTTCAGGATCGCTTGCTGTAGAATTAAGTGTAAAATAAAGCATATAACAACATGCTATATAAGACCGATGCCAATCTTGAAATTGTCGCTCTCCTAGGCTTAATCGAAGGTAATTAACTTGTGGTCATCAAATTTGAGCTTATTCGAACCAAGATTGACTGTGCATACTAAATTTGAAGTTTGGAGGAATGCTCGCTGACACCGACTTTTTATTTATTCTATACATTATCTTTAACAATGTTTCCAGTAGTAATTTTCCGGAAGTCTTCCAGGACCCGGTTCAACCGGGAGCGGTACAGGGTGGCAAGAGCAGCAGAGAAACGAATCCACCGCAGTAAACAACGGTAGCACGAAGAGAGTGTGATTGCTGAAGCACAGGAAAGTATGAACAGGAATGATATGCGGAGGTTTTATGCAATTGTCAATGGTTCGCGGCACAAGACTGCGCCAGAGCCCGCCATGTGCAATGACTGGGAAGTAAATTCACTGACAGACAAAACAGTGGTGGCAGCCATGTGGTCTATGGGAATCCCTATTAACATACGACAACTATGCTGCACACGGCAGAACACTGGATGAGGCTAATAAGGCATTTCAGGAGCTTATGAACAGCTAATCTGCTAGGAAGAAAGATTTGGGAGGATAATGAATTGCCTACCAACTGGTTTGAAGGCCTCATATATACCCAATACCCAATCTACAAGAAAGGTAGGAGTCCAAAATCCACACACGTTCATGCCAAAAGTGCCAGTCAAAATCCATTACAATGATGTGATTTGAATAATGCACTGATTTTTCTACATTTCAATAATAATAATTCCGTGCGAGATGTTTGAGACAGGAAGTCACTGTGGTACTAACGACTGACTTGAACACTTATGACAATATTACTCGACCAAAGTTATCGAAGCTAGTAAAATGACCACAGTTTATCTTAAGTCTGCTCAAGTCTACATTTCTTTCTCATTTCATTCTGTGATAATAACAAAATCTGGTTTGCAATCAGCGTTGAAAACATTTAATTTTATCAGCAATCAAAGCAAAATGAATTGTCATCCGATCTCAACTCTTATTTCTTGCCGACAGGGGGTGGAGTAAGGATGGGTCCGTCCGCAGTTGTCCCAGCCGTTGGAGCTTGAGTCGTCCCAGAGGTCGTTCCAACCGTAGTTCCGACATCCGGGGGAGTTACAATTGGATTTTCGACATCGATCGATCCGTCCCCGTTGATGTGCACCACCTCTGCTATAATGATTGCCATTTGGTTGATAGTTTGGGCATCAATCACAATGTTGGCCAGACGGTTGTTGTCCACTTCTTCTGGAAGCTCAGTAACGCCCACGGCATTCTTGGTCAGAATGATAGGATTTGCTATTGCGCAGGATAGCACCAGCAAGGCTCCGGCAAGACACACGATCAGTTTCATTCTATAAGCTTTGATGTGGATGTTTAGTTCCGAATGTTCTGTAACACTGACTACTCGTTGTAAGCCACCGGTGGATATCTTTTATATCCAATCGATTCATGATTTTATCATTTTTAAAACGTTGAGTGATAACAAAACACAGCGATAAAGTACATATCTATCATCATAGTTTGTCAATCAGGGATTCATTCTGATTTCATTCATCATTTTTGCCAATGCCATACAACTGGGTGTGATGAACGGCTTTAGTATCACTTGAGAAATGAAAAAAAGATAATCAATTAAAATAGTTTATAAGATCGAATTATCTCTGATTGATTTTAAAACTTACCAATGAACTTATGTCAGCTTAATAATGTTTTCCAAACAGTCTGTACAGCCGAAAGCTGAAGACGTTGTCCGTGTCTCTTTTATTAACGTGCTTAAATAGTTATTTATGTAACGAGTTGCAAAAAGTTGATTTTTTAAGCACGATCGTATATTTATCCAACGAGGCTTGCCGATTTGGATAAATACGAAGAGTGCTGAAAAAATCGAGTTTTGCAACGAATTTCATACAAAATTTAATGCAATGTTTTTTTTTTTCATTATACAACTCATTTGAGTTGCATAATGTTTATAATGCAACTCAAATGAGTTGCATTATGAACATTTTGCAACTATTTTTCATTATGCAACTCATTTCAGTTGCAGTGAACCAGTGGGCATATATCCAGGTATGCCACGAGATATGAAAGTGCAAAATTAGTCGAAAACTCTTAGTTAATAACTTGCCTTTCACAGAATAATAAGCTGATATATAAGCCGACCCTATCTCTGCCTTTTGTCAAGAAGACGAAGATAATCATTGAAAACAACGGTAATAACAAAGGTCCAAGCTTCTAAACCTCCTAGAAAACTTCAAAAAAGGTTTGAGAACATCGAGTGTTTCTTGTCAAATTACTGCTAGTTGGATTCATTTATTTCAGACATTGAGTAATTCTCTTGTAGAAAAAAGAAGGAAGCGTGAGCTACCGATAAAATGTTTATGAATCACTTATTCAACTCGCAAATAATAGTAACAAGCAAAAGGCGGGAAGGGTCATGGCAGAGGGTGCAGTCATGTAGCTAAGATTCAACCGAGGGGGTGTCTTGTTCAGTAATGCGGTAAGTCACCAATTGCATAAGCTTGTTTCTGTAGGCAGGCACTGACATAGCCATCTTATCTAATAATCGTTCGTGTATTTCGGCATTCGTAAATAGGATTACTCATAGCTGAATATGAAGTAAATTTGATTTTGAAATTTGCTCAGGCTGGCTTCGTACTTCCTGATTGATGAATAGTAGTAGCGTTTTTCCAACTATCAATAATAGCTGAACAATAGCTTATTCTGCCAAATTTTTAAAATTATGCTTGATGCTGTCAATTTTTCGACACCCCCTCCCCCCCTTGTAAGATCTTTTGTATGAGAACCCAAAAAAAAAATGTATGGCACGTAAGATTTTTCAAACCCCCCTCCCCCCATGAACCCTTACGTACAGCCCCTTAAGGTGAAATGGGAGCGCGTCCAGGTGCATTTTTGACTCGCATTTTTGAGAGCACCGATTCCGTTTTCCACAAAATGCACGAAAACCAAAATGCTACTCAATGTTTGCCACGGGTGAGCAAGGCTACTCATTGCTTTTTCATCGCTGATTGTTGCTTGGATGACGAGATCTGTGCTTTCGGTATTTGCAAGGCAGCCATTGTGACGGCCATCTTTGGATTCGCTCATATATGTCCTTAAGATGGGTTTGTTCGCAGCAATAATGTTTGTTGAGTATGCATAGTAATTTTATTTACGCTTGACCGTTATGCAACTGAATACATACTATATTCTCGTGTAAAGCAAAAACCAATGTTTATCTATAAGACGCAGTTGAACATTTTTTAAATATTTCTATATAGATTACACACAGACAGACGTAACACTCTAATAATTCCCATCGTACACCGATTTAACGGTCAGATTCAAAATTTGATAGTATGCCAACTGACCATCTGTGGCGCTCGCATCGTTTCTGTTCGAGTTTTACGTTTGTCCACTGCCTCCACCTAGTTGATGGTTGGCCAAACTCAGTCTTTTTAACATTGGGCGAACATGATTCCGTAACTATAATTTGAACCGAAAAATGTTCGCGGTGTTACGTCTGTTAATTATCATACTCGGTTCTTTATCTTATGGCAGGAAAAACGAAAAACGTGATCTTTTAAAACACAAATATAGGGTGCTTGTACCAATTATGGCACTATCTAAGGAAAACTATTTGTACAAACATAGCGAGAAGACCAACGACTGTCATCAATATCTTGAAAGATAGCTTAGTTTCCATACTTTACAGGAAAAATATAGAAGCGGCGCCAAAACAACTTTTAGTATTTATTCAACGCATGTTAATGATAGGAATCCTGTACCATTTATGAATACATTTTTTAACTTCGGTTCCTTTTCGCACTATTTGCATGCATTCAGAAAAACTTGTAGTTAGAAGACACAGAATGTTGCTAATTGACAAATTGAGGGATGAATTTTTGAAAAAAAAAATCGCGTTCCGGTGGGATTCGAATCCACGACCCCGTATTCGCTAGACCGGTGCTTTAACCAACTAAGCCACAGAACAGGTGATAATTCTGCGGAATAGAAAGCCAAACTGAACCCGAGCCCTCACCATGAACATTCACTTTTTCAAGAACTATCTCTCTTTAGGCTTAGATGTCAATCCACAACACAGTCTCGTTTGTGCCCAACAACTACAAGTGAGAGCGTATTATTTTGGTATGCGGAGTGCGAGAGTAAGTCTCGGCTTCAAATAAAAATAATACGCTCTCACTTGTAGTTGTTGGGCACAAACGAGGCTGTGTTGTGGATTGACATCTAAGCCGAAAGAGAGATGGTTCTTGAAAAAGTGAATGTTCATGGTGAGGGCTCGGGTTCAGTTTAGCTTTCTATTCCGCAGAATTATCACCTGTTCTGTGGCTTAGTTGGTTTAAGTACCGGTCTAGCGAATACGGGGTCGTGGGTTCAAATCCCACCAGAACGCGATTTTTTTTTCAAAAATTCTTCCCTCAATTTGTCAATTAGCAACATTTTGCATGCATTCCTTAGGGGCGATTTCTTCACCCTGGCTTAAGCGTTAAGCCAGGTTTAACCACAGAGAACAGACATCCAGGCTAGAACAAATTTCATTTGGAAAGTTGTGTAAGGATTTGAATCTTTACTTGAGTAAGGTTGCAAACCAATACACGATGACAACACTAACGCCACCAAACACCATATTGCCACAGTCAGTGGTGAATTGAAACATTTCAAGTGGTGAATTAAATTAGTATGGGAAATTAACCGATTGCAGCGCCACGCTATTGCCACTTGTGTTGTCGATTTCAAATGGCCGTTAAATTCCTTACACAGTTTCGGAACTGGACTTGGATGTCTGTTCTCTGTGGTTTAACTGTATGGGTAAGCCTGGCTTACCGGTTAAGCCGAGGTGAAGAAATCGGTCCTTAGGGGATTAGCCATAGCTGATACACTATGGCGAAAAAAGGGTGCAAGGAAGCCGACATTTTAAGGAAAATGATTTATTTCTACCATAACTTCAGCAAAATGTGGAGTTTAAATGAGTAAACGTTCACATTTTTTTTCTTGTTGATATACATCAAAGGATGGAAATGAACTATGGCGAATAACACTAGTTTACAGCATTCTTGAACTCGGTAAGAGAATGATCATTTTTAGTGTTACAGTAGAGCGGATTTTTTTTTCAACTTTTCATACAAGACTGTCGATTTGAAATCGATTTTTAAGCAAGGTGGCTCCCTTCATTCATCTCTATTTCCGTAACAAATGCTCCGACTGAGCTGAGATTTTTACTGTAACTGGCTAATATCTAATGTTTCAAATGTACGTTGAGAAAGATTTTTTTTATTGATTTTTTCTTATTAAAAAAAAATACAAATCTTTATTATTTTTTTTTTAATTTTGCCCAAATTTCATGAGAATGGCCTATATAATCACCAATATCTCGAATCCCATTAATTTAATGCAAAAAATCAGTTCATATGATCAAAACATATTATATCTCTACAAAAAGATTTCTCGTTCGATTTTACGTTAATTGCAACGCAAAATATTTGAATTTTAGTAAATTTCATATTTTCAAAACTGTAGAGCTAGATTTTCAGGAAAAAATCAAAAACTGTTCTACTAAAATTTTTTTGGAGCACCATCTTGATATCAGAACATAATTATGCATCAAAAATCTGATCATTGATAGTAGTTCATGATTTTCGTTTTTTTTTTGTAAACTAGTGTAATTTGGTACAATAGCCATAATTGGAACCCTTATCCTACAACAAAATACATTCAACGGACACTTAACTGTCTAATGGCATGGTAAAGGCTGGGTATGCTGCGCAATTCAGATCCCATTGTGATCCACTAGCCTCTGCCCAGCAACTCCTATCCCTACCTCCTCGTGGTACCGGCCGGAAACTATAAGCAACCACAGGGAAGATCGGGTAACCAACCCCGGTGGGAACCCAACAGCGTCTGATCCCCATGTTATGGGCGGCTGATCTACGTCCGAGTGCCAGGGAAGGACTCTATAAGTTCAACTGTGCACTATGGTCCTCCAGAAAGTAGGGGGTTGGTGTCAGGCCCTACGAGCCAGCCGTAAAAAAACATTGTAACGGAAAATCAGCAACAGAATAATACGAAGCGAGACCAACGGCAACGACCTCAGCGAACAAAAAGGACTTGCGAAACTCGGTACGTGGAACTGCCGATCTCTCAACTTCATTGGGAGCACCCGCATACTCGCCGATCTACTGAAGAACCGCGAGTTCGGCATCGTAGCGCTGCAGGAGGTGCGTTGGACATTATCCATGGTGCGAACGTTTAGAGGTAATCATACCATCTACCAGAGTTGCGGCAACACACGTGAGCTGCACACTTAGGAGGTGCGTTGGACATTATCCATGGTGCGAACGTTTAGAGGTAATCATACCATCTACCAGAGTTGCGGCAACACACGTGAGCTGCACACTTAGAAATGACGGATTACGGTAAAATTTTACCGTAATCTCAACAGCTGAACGTACGGTAAAAAGTTCGGTGATTTTTCAAACCACCGAACGTACTGCGAAACTCAGGTACTCTCAGGAAAATGCATCTGTTAAAATTACCGGAACGTTCGGTACTTCTTACAAATTTACCGTAAAAATCGCAGAACGTTCGGTATGTTTGTTTACAAATAAATTCTCAATATCACTGAACGTACGGTAAATTTTACAAATTTACGGCGATTTTATGCGAGCACAAAAAACACATTTTTTTCATAAAAAACGTAGATGATGGGATTGAATACATGACCTTCTGATCAGGAACCACACCTGCTGCCACTCTACAAGAGAGTCTTGCTTGGAGATGATGCGCAAATTCTAAGAGAACTGATGCTCGAAGCAGCCGGCGTGGCTGTCAAACGCATTTTACAGTAGTACGGTAAAATAGTCCCATCACCGATCTGTTCGGTAAAATATTCACAGGTCTCCTGTAAATTTGTCTGATTTCACCGGTTCTTCGGTGATTTCTTAGATTTCACCGAATTTATCCTGCAATTTCATCGATTTCGCCGTAATACTGTAGTTTGCTTGTTTACAGACCAGTTTCGGTGATTTTTTTCACCGAATACTGTAATTTATTCTAAGTGTGTGGGAACAGCTTTTATAGTGATGGGCGACATGCAGAGGCGCGTGATCGGTTGGTGGCCGATCGACGAAAGAACGTGCAGGTTGAGGATCAAGGGCCGATTCTTCAACTTCAGCATAATAAACGTGCACAGCCCACACTCCGGAAGTAGTGATGATGACAAGGACGCATTTTACGCGCAGCTCGAACGCGAGTACGATCGCTGCCCAAGCCACGACGTCAAGATCATCATAGGAGATTTGAACGTTAGGCCAGGAGGAGGAATTCAGACCGACGATTGGTAAGTTCAGCGCCCACCAGCAGACGAACGAAAACGGCCTACGACTTATTGATTTCGCCGCCTCCAAAAATATGGCCATACGTAGCACCTTTTTCCAACACAGCCTCCCTTATCGTTACACCTGGAGATCACCACAGCAGACGGAATCTCAAATCGACCACGTTCTGATTGACGGACGGCACTTCTCCGACATTATCGACGTCAGGACCTATCGTGGCGCCAACATCGACTCCGACCACTATGGGGCTGTCCATAAACCACGTGGTCATTTTTTGGGACTTTTCAACCCCCCCCCCCCCCCCCCGCGTGGTCATTAGTCCATACAAAATTTTTTATTTGTCCATACAAAATGGTCATTGGCCGAAACCCCCCCCCCCCCCCCCCCAATGACCACGTGGTTTATGTACAGCCCCTATCTGGTGATGGTCAAACTGCGCCCAAAACTCTCCGTCATCAACAATGTACGGTACCGGCGACCGCCACGGTACAACCTAGAGCGACTGAAGCAACCGGATGTCGCCTCAGCATACGCGCAGAATCTCGAGGCCGCGTTGCCAAACGAGGGCGAGCTCGATGAGGCCCCTCTAGAGGATTGCTGGAGTACAGTGAAAGCGGCCATCAACGATGCAGCCGAAAGCACCATCGAGTACGTGGAACGGAATCGACGAAACGAATGGTTCGGCGAAGAGTGCAGAACAGTTTTGGAGGAGAAGAACGCAGCGAGGGCGGTGATGCTGCAGCAAGGGACTCAACAGAACGTGGAACGTTACAAACAGAAGCGGAAACAGCAGACCCGCCTCTTTCGGGAGAAAAAGCGCCGCCTGGACGAAGCGGAGTGTGAAGAAATGGAACTGCTGTGCCGTTTCCAAGAAACACGGAAGTTCTATCAGAAGCTCAACGCATCCCGCAACGGCTTCGTGCCGCGAGCCGAAATATGCAGGGATAAAGACGGAAGCCTCTTGACGGACGGACGTGAGGTGATCGAAAGATGGAAGCAGCACTTCAATCAGCACCTGAACGGCGTGGAGCCCGGGCCCGGGCACGGGAGCCCACGGCAACGGAGGAAACGACGACGCCAGTGTAGCGGAGGACGGAAATGAACCAACTCCCACGCTGAGGGAAGTTAAGGATGCCATTTACCAGCTCAAAACCAACAAAGCAGCTGGTAAGGATGGTATCGCAGCTGAACTCATCAAGGTGGGCCCTGAAAAGTTGGCCACCTGTCTGCATCGGCTAATAGTCAGGATCTGGGAAACCGAACAGCTACCGGAGGAGTGGAAGGAAGAGGTAATCTGCCCCATTCTCAAGAAAGGCGACCATTTTGAATGTGAGAACTTCAGGGCGATCACTGCCTACAAAGTGCTATCGCAGATCATCTTCCGTCGTCTGTCACCTAAAACAAATGGGTTCGTGGGAAGTTATCAAGCCGGCTTCATCGACGGCCGGTTGACAACGGACCAGATCCTCCAGAAATGCCGTGAATACCAGGTCCCAACGCATCACCTGTTCATCGACTTCAAAGCGGCATACGACAGTATCGACCTTGCAGAGATATGGAGAATCATGGACGAAAACGGCTTTCCTGGGAAGCTGACTAGACTGATTAAAGCAACGATGAACGGTGTGCAAAACTGCGTAAGGGTTTCGGGTGAACTATCCAGTTCAATCGAATCTCGCCGGGGACTGCGACAAGGTGATGGACTCTCATGTCTACTCTTCAACACCGCTCTGGAAGGTGTGATGCGAAATTCGAAGGCGCATTATCAGCAGAAGTCGGGCCTACCCGGATAAAAACTAACCATAGGGTGTTTGGTGAAAACCATTCCTGCACCATACAGTGTACCAGCTACAATAAAGTGTATAAAACATAAAAAAACAATAAAATATTCAATGCAACTCATGAAAAATAACACAGAAAATCAATTAATTCATTTTTCAAATGCAATTCTACTCCATCGATTCGTTTCAGAGCACTCTCCCTTACATCAGATTATACTACTTTCTGCAATAGGCCTACGAATTGCGCACTGCCTTCATGTTTTCTTCGATGAAGGGTGGCGAAGCGAAACGTGGAAAACACTGAATGTGTTTCTAACACGCAAAGTTCAAAAGTCGTGCGTGAGGCGACGAGTGCGAAAATGTAGGAATTTGGGCTTTCATTAAATGTATCGGGTCTTACCATTTGTATCCATGGTTTACATTACATCCCAACGTGAGCCGAAATGAGAAGAGAATTAATACTTTGCTTTATTAAAAAAAAGTCTTTACTTCAATGTGTGAAAAACTTAAAAATTGGTAAAATTCATAAAACTAAAAAGCTTTAAAAAACATATTATGCCATTTCCAGCATAACCCGAGCAGGAATGAATAACTGCCACATAACTAGAGCATACCAAAGTCAGATATCATACCAAGACAAGGTATTGGTCGGTTGTCCAGGTATTGAAAATAACTTATTTTGGTATTTTGCAGGTATTGATACAATACTTCAACGAGTTATTGGTTTGGTGTTGAGGACTGCTTGAGGTATTATTGAATTATGGAAAAATCGCTATTTGTATGGGAATATCGCCGATTATTATTTAGGTATTGCCATACCTGATATCATTATTCACGCGTTATGCACAGAATACACACCAGTTATGATTTTAGGTATTTTACCTCTTATGCAGGGCTACTTAATACCTCATTCAGGTTGTAGGTATTCGGTTTTCCATACCTGAGTTAGTTATTCTTCAGCTATTTTCTCCTGCTCGGGAATAGACAAATTGAAATTCAAATTTCGCCCCGGTAGGAATTGAACCCATATCACATCACACTTGTTTCTTCTAAGCTGTACATCTGTAACTGTAGGTGTACTAAATTCTAGTTGGAGATGTACACTCGCTGTGATCGCATATGCGTCTTTTTCTAGTTAGCGTAACATTCCCACTGGAACAAGGCCTGTTTCTCAGTTTGTGTTTGAGCAATTCTATAGTTATTAACTGAGAGCTTTCTCTGCCAATAATGGGGTTTCAAGTGTATGTTGTGTGGAAAAGTTTCTGGATCGTCAGGAATCGAACTCGTTATCCTCAGCATGGTCATGTCAGAAACCCACCGCTGTACAGCTGTGGCTATATGGGCCCTTCATTTTCACATGAGTAACTGTTCCATATGAATTGGAAACCCACACAGATCGAAAAAAGAGTGAAAAATTATGTGACATATGACTGTGTGAAGAAATAGCCTAAGTTAAAATTCACGAATAAAAAGGAAAAAAAATGTGATATATGATGCACATGATAGGAGCGTGGGATATCACATAAGTTTACATGATATACAGTGACGATTCGTTCGTTGAGAGCTCGTAAGATGGGCTGTCTCGATGGTTGAATGTTCACTGGTTGGGGCAAAACCCAACTAAAAAGCACTGTCAGTGTCAAAATAGATGTCAAAACGAGTTTGACGTCTGACCGCCGTCGCATCACAGCTCCTGTATACAGAACGTTTACGCAAGTATGTGAGTGTTCCGTGACGTATTTCTCGTCACTTGCGTGTGTCTAGAGCATTTTGATCAGTTGTCAGTTGCCCCAACGAACGAACACGATTCGCTAATCGGGGCGCAGTCGTGACCCAACCAGCGAATCCGGACTGTATAATGTAAGTCATAAAATATCATGTAAACTTACATTATATGTCATGTAATTCAGCATGACTCTGTGTGTTTACATGACATATAACACAAATTTACATAATATATCACAAGATATATCATGTTAACCATCACAACACCAGGGCGAATTCTACTCCTTCATAACACTATGTTTACATGACTAAGCTGAAGTTTACAAGACGTGTATGTCTCATTATTTTTATCTGTGCAGTTAAGATGGGACTGATGTGCGATTACAGGCTGTACATGTTGTCCATCTGAAGTAGATTTAAATTGCGAAAAGAGGCAAACCATATGCTTTCATGGACATACTTTTTTAAACCTGAAAATCAATACATACACGGGAAAAAAATCGTTGCCGGATCCATGACTAAAATGTTATGAAATCATAAAACTTGTCGCTTCATGATATTGTAACTACAAGTCATGATATCGTGACGTTAACAACGATTATCATGAATAATAATGACTGATTCCATCAACAAAAGCCATGGCCGTCCAAAGCGTTATGAAAAAATTAGGCTCGTTTTCATAAATTGAATACCATAAAACTGAGTCATGGTAGCATGGCTCTGAGTCATAAAACTATGACGCTGAGTCATCTCAACCAGACGCTGAGTCGTATAAACATAACGCAGAGTCATAAAATCATGAATCACAACAAACGAATTTGGGCACTGTAAGCGTTACGCAAACCCTCGCGCAGAATCACCTACGCCATTTTTGTCACTTCTGTCAAGGCGCCTTTTGTGAGCGGCAGTGTTTTCCGGTGAGATTTTCTTTTTGGTTTTCGAAAAAGTGTAGTGAATTGTTCTTACTTAAATAGTAGTAAACTATATAATTATTGAACTACATTCCAGAAGTTGAAAGTGGAAAAACTCCATATTCCGGCACAAAACTCCGGCCAGCTTCATCAGCAGCAGAACAATCAAGCTCACGCACAATTCCGGCACAAAATTTTGGCTAAATGCATGACGTAATCTATGGACGCCCCCTATGTCAATGGACCATTTTACGAGAACAACTGATCGCTCATTTTATGGATGAAAATTTGACAGTATGGGGCCAGGTCATTTTGACAGATCTCACACGAGCAAGAAAAGGTCGGCAAACTGCAAGATAATTGTTCGTCTCTTTCTTGCATGTGTGTGATCTGTCAAAATGACCTGGCTAATGTCAAACATTTCGAGGTTAGGTTTCGTGGTGTAATGAAGAATAGACTTGCGTGGTGTAATGAAGAATAGACTTTGTTGTTTTTGCAGCCAAACAAGACAAAAGAAATCTCAAAAAGTGCAGCCAAATGACAAATACCAGAATCATAAAAATTACTTCAATATTCAGGAACCTTGTTCATGATTTCAGAGTGCGTGCTTCACGATAACATGACCTTAAATGCCACTTTGCACCAATTAATCCGATAGTATAAATTACAAATACTAGAATCATGCATACTGCTTATGTTTTTATAACATTAGGTAATAAATTTAGAACATGCTTTATGATAACATGACCAGTACTACCATTTTTCGCAAATCGATCCAGTACCATAAATGACAAATACTTCCACCATGAGTAATGCTCAAGCTTTCATAAATTTAGTTCATAGTTTGAGTACGTACTTCATGATAATATGAACCGACTTACCAAATTTCGCTAATAAAACTGGAACCATAAATGACAACTACTAGTTCTATGAATACCGCTTCTGGTTTTATGAATCTAGTTAATAGTTCTGGTATTCATGGGCATGATATCATGACTTAACTTACAATTTTTTGTCAATAAATATAAAAAACGTAACGCCAAGGTGACGTTACGGCAACATGAGTCATGAAAGTATGACCTTTTTTTGTGGTGTATATTTATAACATGAAAACACACATTTTACGCGAAATCATGACTCATTTAGCAGGTTTCGAGCAGCGATTTTTTTCCCGTGTATTAGGCACTTGAACATTCGTTTCAATGATTGCCCGTAATTACCTGAAAAAAAAAATCAATGGCATTCGACCTGTTGTTCCACCTGATCAGTGCTAATTAGGTCGTGACTGAAGAACTTTTATAAGAATCAAAACAATCATTAGAGTAAAGTGGGGCAAAAGTTCGAGTGGGGCAAGAGTTTCTTTTGAAGTTTTTGAGCTTAATTCGAATTATATCTTTCGGGTGTCAAGGTTGTTCGAAACCTTTTTGAAAAAGAGTCTTTCACTCCAAAAATTATGAAAATTGATCACTATTTCGAAAAGTTATGACAAAATGTTGGTTTTTGATCAAAAAATTGTAATATGCGATGGTCCTTCCAACGCATGGAATGGAATTGTAAGGAAATCGAATTCGATATTTTATTTTGGGGCGTAACTAGGTATATCTTGAAGATGCTTTAGCATGTATAACTTTTTGCAAAAAAGATTTGGAAATCATATTTTACACATAGTGGGGCAAAAGTTCGAATTGTGGGGCAAGAGTTCGAGTCATGTGGCAACTTTAGGTAAAACCCTAAAATTCTGCAAAATGTACATATTATCTCCAAAAATGATGGAATCAGTGAGAAAATTCGATCAAAGTTGAAAAAAAAGTTGTTTTATCTGAATTTGGCGGAAAACTACTAATTTTTGGTGAAGTAAATTTAACCCTGATTTAGGTAAAATCCAGATCGAACTTTAAAGTGTATTCCAGCTCGAACATCAAATATTAATTGATTTTAGGTATTCCAATTGCCAAAGTGTTGAAATAGTGTGCTACGGTTAGCAAAATACCACAAACACTAGATTCGAACTTTTGCCCCAGTGGTGGGGCAAGAGTTCGAATTAGACACACACATACAAAAAGTGTTGTAACTCAAAATTGAAAAGACATTTGGCGTAACTTTGTTCAGCAAAATTTTAGCTCATGGATGGTAGAATCACCACACGGTATTCATTTATTTATATTTGTTTCGATTTCTTGAAAAAAATTGAATTTTCGACTAAGGTCGAACTTTTGCCCCACCTTACTCTATGTATAGGTACCTGCATAGTGTGGATGGCTAAAAGAAAGTTGGCGCACAAGGATTTCCGGTATCCCTATTCTGTGGAGGCGCTTGTTGGACATTCTTCCTTGTGCAGTACATTTTGTTGCCTGTTTCTATAGCGCCGATGTAATGCTTCATTGAAACTGAGTTTTCTCGAGGAAATGCTTCCCCTATGCAAATTTCGCTCCAGAATGGAAAGTTGGCTGCATGTTTTCCCAGCAATAATTTATTGTTTTTGGCATTGGCACCAGGGTGAAAACAAACAAACCGAATGCAGTGCTGCTAATCGTGTCTGGGGGATTAAATTTCATTTTGTAAACGGTACCACGTGATTAGTGACATTATTTTGTTTCTATACATGGTTACGGGTATGATGTGTTACGGGTATGAATATTGGTTGCAATAATAAGACAAAATAATTGTTTTATTTCACTAAATGTAACATTCGTGAGTTCTTTGTGTTATATGTTTCAATTTGACTTGAATATATTCGCAAAATTTTAATACACATTTATAGGGTTCTTTCAGAATAGAGGCTCATAAAGTGCAATCCTATTTTGATTGCCAACATTCAGGCCATTTCGGGCCGCGATTAAGTACTAGAGACGTAAACCTTTCCCTGGCACAGACTTCAAGTCATAGAACTCTAGTGATGAAACCCGGAATGGGATGCCCGATTAGGATTAGTTTTCCTAGACAAAACCAAGCTACCCGAGCAGAAGAGAATAACAACATAACAAAATGCGTTATTCTGGCAAAATAACTGCATAACGGAATGAGTTATTTTTATATTATTAACATAATATATTGAGTTATAAACTTGTCTGTCATAAGCGGCAAAATAACAAGTCACATAACAAAAATTTGTTCCTGGAAAATCAATTTAATGACATGTTTTGTTAGTGTCAATAACAACTTAATAACAGTAAATTTAGGAAAAATTTCAAAAACAAATTTTGATATTAAAGAGTTATTGATAACATCCCGAAAGCAAAATTAGTTATGATATCAAATAATCGCACATGCTGTTGAATAGGATGCTAAAGTGGAGGCGATATGTGTACACTTTACCCGTGGTTAAATGAAAGCGTGTACGCATATGGCCTCCACATTAGCATCCTTTTCTACATCATATATGACTTCGTGTTGGCTGAGAATGCTATACATAATTAGACCAGCATGTGAGAATGGCGGAACAATTATTGCGAACTTCAGTTTCTCTCTTCCCTCATAGGTGTATTTTCAACTATTAATGTAATCTTTTACCACAAATAGGTAGATCCGACTTCATCCTCTGGAACGACAGGGAAATCATGTGAAAATACAAAATATTTCTGAAACATCCCATTCAAACCCATCTACAGCTGTCTGTATTAGCTTCGTTCAAACAAGTTTACTCAATAAGTTTGACATTTTTATCATTGAAATTCTCATATCAAAGGCGGAATCTGGAACGTTCCTTTCAAACCTCACCTTCAATATCGTCTGCTATATTCTCGTTTTCATGTATGTAGGGTGCTGCGCCACTTGGGCAGTGGCTGATACTCGCGAAATCGCGAAACACTGTAAATAACGTTGTTGAATGACGTAGGATTTATTTCAAAACTTGTTTTAGTTTTGATAGCAATAGCATAAAGTATTTGTACACTCCCAATAATACAATAATAACCAAATTTGTTCCACAACAAAATGTAATATTGAAATGTTATTTAATGGCTGTATACCAATAGCTTGGTCATAACAAAATGAGAATGTCCAACAAAACATGTTATGGAAGCGTGATGCCTTGATAATACAATAATAACAAAACGAGATATAAAAACAGGTTTTGTAATTTCGTAGTTATTAATTTGATATTTCCCTCTGCTCGGGTATGAACACAGCAACAAATGCTGTGAACTAAAAGGCATACCGCCAAATAAAATACAATTCCAGGATGACTGACGGACCCAAACCAATACATGAAACCTCGTCATCCTGTGATCGGAAGTTGTTATCCATCTGAATAACAGGGCACATTTATGTAATGTGTTGTGCTGCGTCAAATTGTGATGTCTTTTATTTGTGCATTTGTAAGGTAAATAATTTCTTTTATTTTTGTAACAACATGTAGCACCAGTGAGGGCATAATTGCCTTCAAAGTTCAAGAGCCTGCAGTGTTCTTATTTCGAAAAACCCAATTTTTCCAGAAATCAAGAGTTGAAATAATGACAAGCAGACAACTCACTCTACTCTCCAGCGTTAACCTTTTAATCGATCAGGTAAAATAGTCTGTAATTCGCAAACCATTCAAAACTTATTTGTTTTTGCTACTGTTTGACGTTTGCTTATTACCACCCCCTAGTGAGTCCTTTGCGAAACACAACGAATATTCACGTTGCGGGCGAGAATGTGTTTGTTACAATGATTTCAATCGCAAATTGTCCAAGTGAGACGCCTGTTTGTGATTGAAATGTATACTGGTGTTTTTTTATATAACTATGTGAATAATTATGTACAAGTTACTCTAACTGTTCGGATCAAGCCCCCTTAAAGTGAGATTAAAAAAGAGTTATGTATGCAATAAGTTGCAAAATGATGAAAAAATCGAGTTTTGCAGCGTGTTGCATACAACGTTTTTTTTTTAGTAATTACGAAAAAAACACATCGAGTGCAAAATTCTTTTGTCACACAAACGCAGAAAAGAGGCAAGCTGGCATCCACGTTTATTAGACAAACTTCCTATCAAAGTAGGCGACTCAGTACTTCCGGGTATGGGTTTTCCGTAGTTGAATTCGCCCGATAGATTTTGGCTCAAAGTAGCTGATTTGGTTGAAAATTGAAACTGCACAAGCCCTTCATAGTTTGTATGGGAATTACTATAGGAATACAATGTTTTTCATTCAATCGACCATGGCATTTCCCCAAATACTCTAGAAGGTTAGAGGATCCCGGATACTCCCAGGCTGGTCCAAAAGCTACAACTTTGCTTAACTCGGTGGAAGAAGCAGTACAGTTGATACAACAAGTGCAAGATATTCAGGTAGCAGCGGGTTTCCAGTTTGGGAAGATACTGTCCAACGTGAAGGAAGTGCTAGACCGACTAGAAGAGACGAGAACAGCGATCAGTAAACCACTGCCAGTAGACAAGGCCGTACATATGAACGTGTTCTGGGCGTCACATGGATTCCGTCAGAAGATGCCTTCACATTCAATCACCAGGGATTGGAGGAAGTTCTAGGAGCCGATTGGGCGGCACCAACGAACCGCCAGGTCCTGCGTATTATGATGAAGCTCTATGATCTTTTAGGATTCATCGCACACTTCGTCGTCCAAGGGAAGATCTTGATGCAGGATCTTGGTGGCGCAGTAACCACGCAAACTTTGGACAAGTTGGATGGAGCAGCATCAGTAGATCAACGAAGCAGTGAATCAAAATTTAACCATCGCGCAACAATAACGACAATGTCGCAACCTGAATTTGTTGCGACATTCTACCCAATGCGACATATGTTTGTCCCTACTTGAACAGAATAGGACAAAGATCGTGCTCCATGAGTTTAGAGATTTTTAAGCCTTGCATTGTGATTTTCAAGCGGCAACTTCGAGTCGGTAAACACTGCAACGCTACTGAAGATGTATCATCAAAAAGTTTCGATTTTGGTTTAGTAATAATTGATTATTCACGAGTTGAAAAGTACGCAACAAATTCAGCTTCCGTTTTGTCTGCAACAAAAAATTTCGAGATCATATCATTATCTGTTACCAGTTGGGATAAAGAGTAATCGCCGCGTATTCTTTGTTGCTTGTTTTGTGCCTCTTTTGTCTGACAATTCTCTTCACTGCAACGAAGTAAACGTTCCGCGCTGCTTCTTCAAAGACTTGTACCCACAGCAAGTCAGCGATATTCAGGTCCATGTGTTCACGGATGCGAGCGTGTCCGCCTGTGCGTGTGTAGCCTATGTTAGAATCACAGTAGATGGATAGAGTCAGTTTTCGCTGATCGCAGCGAAAACAAAAGTTGCACCTCTTCGAACACTTTCTATTCCACGCTTGGAATTACAGGCTGCCATGATGGGTTCCCGTTTACTACAAAACATCTGCTCGGCCCTAACCATCAACATTCAGAGGCGTTTCATGTGGTCAGATTCAGCAACAGTTTTTGCTTGGCTTCGCTCCGATAGTCGTCGGTATCATCAGTTTGTCTCGTTCCGTATTGGCAAAATCCTGTCGCTCACAAGTGTGGATGAATGGACCTTCGCGTGAAAAAGTTGCAGACGAAGCCACAAAATGGAACCCAGGGGCCTCGTTTGACCCGAATTGCCGTTGGTATCAGGGTCCAGCATTCCTGCAAGATCCGGAAAATCAGTGGCCTACGGAACGGCCAGGAGATACGGCGAAGCATCCAGTCGTGTTGCCGAGAAGTCATCGGATCACATACCTCGTTGTGCTTAGCTTTCAGCAGCGGTTCCTTCACGCGAACACCGAGACGGTATGCAACGAGCTGAGACAATGGTTCTACATTCCGAGGATGCGAACAGTAGTACGGAGCGTGTGCTGTAGCTGTCAGTACTGCAAAATCAGGAAAGCAGTTCCAGTTCCACCGATGATGGGATTGCTTCCAAAGGTTCGTCTACTTTTTCCTTCTAAACCATAGGGGGATAATCTGCTCAACAGACACCCTAACAGGAAGGTTAGGGTAGTGTGGGGCTGAGGCCGTCTTCTACAACAAAAGTAAAAGCCAGGACTACTCTCTCCTCGTACCCACTAAACCATTCCTATGGTCGCCAAACCCTACGTCTCTCCGGAACCACCAAGAAGGTATTGAAGAAGGGGCTAGTGCACATCACATCCTCAAGGTTAGCTGCGTAGCCTAGCAGCAACGAACATCGATGACTCGCTCTGGAGAGTCCATCACGGTAACATGCTGGCGCTTAACCAGTTTCCCGAGTTGGTCTGACTCCTTTCATTTGTCCGTTTACGTATGTCGGCGTTGACTACCTGGGTCACTTCGAAGTGAAAGTCGGTCGCAGTATTGTGAAGCAGTGGATATGTTTGTTTACGTACCTCACAGTGCGAGCTGTTCAACTGGAGCTACCACACAGTCTGTCAACCAAGTCTTGCGTAATGGCTTTCAGGCGTTTCGTGAACCGACGAAGAGCTCCGCTGAAAGTATTTTCGAGCAACGGTACCAATTTTGTGGGAGCTAGTCGTCAATTGACAGAAGAGATCCAGCGAACCAAGGCCATTAACGAGGATTGTGCGGCTACGTTCACCAACGCCCGTATGCAGTGGCACTTCAACGTTCCTGCAGCCCCGCATATGGGAGGTCCGTGGGAGCGAATGGTGAAGTCCGTAAAAGTAGCAATGGCAGCAATATCCGACAGTTCGAATCATCCGAGTGTCGAGATGTTCGAAACCATTCATTCGATAAGATGACAGTTCACCCCGAACAAACAATTTTCCCCATACAAACATTAAATGCATTTTAAAAATAGTTCTCGGCCACCAAACATTATGTAATTAAGGATTTTGACTAATTTTTGGGCGGAAAATCCGATTACGGAATAATCTGAATACCCCTGAAGCACCCAATTGTCAAGAATCACACTGGCCATAGGATGTGTAAGGTCGCCAAGCCGTGGTTTAACGAAGTTGATCATTGTGTAAAACGATATATGAATGTAGTAATTACGCGGGCATGGTTAAGGTGATACGAGACGACGAGTTATTCTTTCTATCTTCCCTCTCCTTCTAACAATTTGCCTCGCGATTTTGAAGATGGTAATTTCGATTTCTATCGCACAGAAGAGTCTGAAAATCAATCAGCATATGCAATTATATGTTTTTTTTTTCATAATATGATGTAGAATTTGAGGTTACTATCTTTGAGGCTACAGAGCAATGGCGGATATTTTCCCGACAGTCCCGTTCGTCCTTAAACGGCGAAAATTCTTAGAAACCTCACAAATCATACAAATGGAACGATTTCCTGTTTTAAAGTGTATGGGTCCGTCTATAGCCTGAGTATGGTAGTTTGAATTCGTTCTTTAGTTTTGCATACAAAAGCTGATTAAAACAGACACTGCCGCGTTTCCGGCATGTCTGTCGTTTGGGCAACGTAACACGATATCAATCAATAGCAAACAATTCAGATTTTTTTTGGAAAGAAACATGAACATAATGTCAAGCAAAACCCAAAATAACCCTTTTCATGCGTGAGTCCCTCACCTTCGAGGTAGTAATGGCAAATGGTTACCAAACAACCACAGTCGTTTTTCTCCAAACCATTTGTCCATACAGCCCGCCACAATGGTTTTGGCTTCGATCGATGGTTGGTTCCGTAGTTTATCAGTTTTTGCAACCGTGGGGGAACAGTTTTGCGGAAGATTTAATCTTTTCACGTTTAACATGTAGATGCTTTGTCTGCTACGCCCTCACATTCGCGAAATTTGCAACGCCGTATTTCGCGTAGCACAACGAATCACTTTCACTTATTCCAGTATATTCAGCATTATCACATTGTACTTATGCGTAGGGTTTCGAAAACCCCTTTAATTTGCACATTATACCGCGAGGCGCACTAAACTAGGGCTTTCATCGTAAATTGTTACTGATTGAAAATCAATAGCGACAACACGTAAACACCATGGAGCTGAACACGCGTAACCGTAGTAGGCCAAATTGTTCTCCATTCAACAGCTTATAGTCTCGGCTATTAATAACTCCGCGGGGATGAAGAAAAACTTCCAGCTTCCAAATGACTACTAGATGATATGATTTTAGCAAATTTAGATTGCAAACTAGGCTTTGGGTGCGAATCGACAACGATGTTATACCGAACAACGAAACATGTAAAATGTGGTGAGACTCGTATTGTTGGGTTGGACACCGCTACATGGTAGCTCCTAGTAACCGCCAAACAAAACAAATGCCACACAATCATTTGGTTTCGATGGCAGTGCGGATACAGACCTTATGATCCTGTGCATTTAGATAATACACGTAAACTCTTAAATATAAACCAAAATTTTTGATCGTAATGCAGTTCAAGTTTATGCATTTTAATTTATGTTTTTATTTTTATATGTGACTATAGAATCATGAATACTTGTCTTTCTTTCTGTCCGCTTTTTTTTGCTTTCGTTGCCTCTGTTCATATTTCCATGTTAGACTTTCTCCAAAACTTTTTCTAAGACTCTAAGACAAGATTGACAAGGTATGCGTTGGAGACCTCTACCAACAGTCTATGCCTCTACTTGCTCTCATGCCTATAAGTCACAGGAATTTGGGTTTTGTTAGTGGAAGAGTTAAGTCCAAAGGATCTTTGGTCAACATCTAGGCACCAGAACGATATACAGGAACAAATTCACCAAACCTCTAGCATTCTCGAGACGGAATTGTTTACTACTATTTACGTCTCCCGGACATCCAGCAGCAATATCACTGAAATCACACGAAAATGAATATGAATTCCAGCACAACAATAGTGCAGTTAATAAGATTTAAGAAGATATTATGTTAGTTTTGAGTAGTTAAGTTAGTATTTGTCAAATGAATGTAAATGTAAACAATTGGTCTCCTAAAGAGAGGTTATGTTTTATGAAATCCCATTTCGTATTTTATTGATTGAGCCGTTCCAGATTGTTTTTGTGAAACCGTGTAGAAAAATTGGTTTACCGGTAAATTTATCAAAAAAAAAAATATATATATATATAAACTTATAGGGAACTGGTATTTTCCTTTCAAACTTTCAAATATTCACGACATAAATTCTACTTTTAATAGCTAATTTTACTCAACACTACGTAATAAGCTAAATCATCCAGTAACAGAAACACGTTTAATACCGAAGGCCAACTAACAAAAACATTTTGAGGTAAAATTTGGGAAAGGCATATCACCACCACCAGCCGTTGCTCAATTTGGCTGAGCATATTCAAAATAACGCGGAACAAAGAATACGCGTAACCGTTTTGAAAACGCAGCCGCCCGCGTGCACAGTCAGCTACGATCTGTGTTGATTCTCTTGATTCTTTATTTTACACTTTATATTTAAAACCCATAATAAATAGGTAGATATTTTTTATCTGGATTAACAAGGTCTTAACTAGGTCTGGAGGACCAACTTCCGAAGAAAGAACTCACATTTAGTGAGTTTGTCGGGAGTAGGATTCGATCCTTGGTCCTCGGCGTGATAGTCATTTGCTTTAACCATCACACCAGGTCCACTCCTCATAGCTAGATATTTACATATTGGCGTTACAAAATATGGAAGAATATGTTGTGATTGTTCGTTTCAGTTTTGAGCCACTCTCGGTGGTGCAGAGAGCCGAAAGATCTTCATTCTGTCTTCTCTCCTCCTCTTCCTGCCAGCATGTACTTCGTTTTCAACGCGTTCACTCCCAAGTAACATTTTCAGAGCTCATTGGATTTTATTTAGTTTTATGAGTGATTTATTACGGCCATCGACAATTCCTATGATACAAGTTTTAATCAGTACTACAGGCGTCCTATAAAGCACCGATAAAATTATCATAAAATTAATCTGAAAAGCAACTCTTTGATTTATAAAAGGTTTTATTGTGGTTCTCAAGAGTACTTTAAAATACACCTCGAAAACAAATCACTGCATTGATGTCATGCATGCGGATATACTGTGTCATATTGCTGGCCAAAAATAACGCCAACAATAACTAAGGCTCAAACCCATATATTGTTTATAGTTCATTGACTTAAGGCCGGACGGGACGGTGGTTGAATCGTCCGCCATTGCTCTGTTGCTAGTAATATGCAAATCTCAACTTCTACTTCATATTATTGACTAGAAATTTGATCGTTCATTTGCTCACTTGTGGTGCACAATCGACTTAAGTTTCAGCTACGTCAGTGCAGTGGAAATTGATATTTGCTTCTTCAAAATCGTGAGGAAAATTGTTAGAAAGAGAGGGAAGATAGGAAAAAATACACGTCGTTTCGTGCGGCCTTAAAATGCATCGTTTTCCAAATTTCATCATAACAAAAGATAATTTCTTTACTAAACGGTTAATTATCATACGTTTGCACATTCCACAGAATATTTTTGGCCATCCATTGCCGGCCATAGTGAAATGTCATACATGTTAGATTTGAGCGCCATCTCATAAAAAATAGCGAAAACCGCAGATAGATTTATTGCCAGCTTAATATGGTAATGGACTGATTAATTACACTTATGGTGGTTATGGTGAAGAGATGTTAGGTTTATTATCATACGCACTTTTTCGTGGCTGCTGCCATATTAGACAGGACGGCAGGTAAACATGATTCCCTATTCGGGAATGTTTTTTTTATTCCAATGATTGCAAAATCTACAGCTTCACTTTTTTTAAAATTATTAATTTTATCAAAAACTGCACTTTTTGAGAGGCGCTTTCACTTTCCACTCCCGTATTCGTCTTGCCTTGAAATTTCGTTGTTTTTGGGAACTGACCTTTATTATGTTGGCATAGACGAAAGAAAAGAATTTGTAAATTTAATGGGGAAATGAATATTTCCGCAGGGCCCATCTGCCACACAAAATAAAATACATACTTTACATTTATTTCAAACATGACCTGATCAACCAGATTATAATAAAAGGCATAATTATCGGATAGCCAGTTTTGAATTGAGGTTTTTAGAGGTACCTAGACTAAATGGTGCAGCAGGGATTATAATCCCGGGGCATAACGAAACCCCCCCGACTCCCGCTTGCGAGTCGGCCGCATAGTCGCCGGCCCGGCTAAGAATAGGGTCTACTAACCCCAATTCAAGGTGTCAAGCGACCCGTGCCGAGGAATGAGTGATCAAGGGGGTGAAAAAGATGCTCGATCTTTAACGGAACCTTTGGGGTACCTGGGCACCTCCCACAGTAATTCGTCCCTTACCGCGTTAATGCAGGGCCCTGGTGTGGTGGACTTTTTTCCCGTACAACTCGTGGGATGTAAAATGAAAAAAATCGAAACAAAATCAAAACATAGGTGCAGGTAGTAGTGGTGCTGTCTATTCCTTCGCAAGGAGCGGATTGATGAGGTCTCCGGTAAGGAGAAATGAGCAGATAGGCGCGGGAAGCTGCGTACGTAGCTCAAGCGTGGGAGCTCTGATCCACTCTCCGGCAAGCCAGCCGGTGGAGATAATGGCCGGAGCGTGGTTGCTGAGGGCCGTCAGCCAAGAAAAGAAAATACTATCGGCGATGGAGGCGGCTGAGCACCAGCTTGGCAAAATTATTGACTTTGCGTCCACGAAGTCGAACATCAGCTAGGACCTGAAAACGGCCTTGAATCAACTTCGGGTGACGATGAATGCAGCCAAACAGGAACTCGCGATACACGCGATAATGACTGCAGTAGCGGCGTAACCTGTGAAGGAGAAGGTGTCGAAGTTTACCCAAACGGACGCCTTTGCTTTTGTGGGTAGTCCAAGAAGAATGGCGGATGCGAATGCTCGTGACAAGCACTCGCAGAATCGTCTGGTGGTGCCCGTGAAGCCAGGCGTATAATATCCCCGAAGGTCGGCAGCAATGCCGGTAAGTCGGACCCCAGCCAGGGTTCCCGGAAAGCTGGGAAGGATGGGCCTGAAAAGGCTGGCCCGTCCCGGAACGATGGGAACAAGGGGTTGCGATCGTTGGTAGGCCCTCACCTGTTACAGAGTAGGGCGAACCAAGGGGAGGACACTCCTTGGACTAAGGAGGAGCGGGGGAAGAACAAGACGAAACCGCTGGTAGAAGGGAAAAAAGGCCAAGCCAAGGCGCAGAAGGGGAGGTACCAAGCGCGAGAAAGGCGACGCGCTCGTCATCAAGACGGAACAGTCGAAGTACTCGGACGTCTATAAGGCGAAGCGAAGCGACGCCAAGCTCGAAGGTCTGGGAGCCGACGTGCGCAGTATTGGACGTACTCGTATGGGCGAGATGAACCTGGAGCTGGAGCGCGAGGGAGAAGAGGTGAGGGCTTTCACGCATGAGGCGATTCTGAAGATCAAAGACCTAGACGAGGTCACCTAAGTAGAAAAGCTCGTCACGGCACTGCGGCAACAGTGCCATGTGCATGCGGTGCGGCTGCCGCAGCCGTTAGGCTACGGAAGAGCCCAGCAGGAACACAGATAGAAAATAGGGAGGATAAAGGTATAAAGTGGACAAGGGAGGGCTAGTAAGGCTCTAGTGATCCTCAGGCCTATTTTTTCAACTGCTTGCCTGTATTGCACGGTGCAATTTGCGGAATATAAGTAGCCGATAAATTCACAATGCTTTGGGAGTAGAATAACCTCCATAAGAAACATTACAAGACATTTTACGGCAACATAGAGAACTCGGCATCACGAGCGGCCGCACTTTGGTGACCACATGAGTCTGAGTTAACAATAGAGGTATAGATTTTTTTAAACGCTGATTGATTTGTATGCTTTAAAAAAAACAGACATTCTTTAAAATCAATTTCTGATAAATGTTTCTGGGATTTAAGCTTACTTGGAAGAAAAAGAAATTTTGCTATAAAATGCAATTCACACAGTAGCACAAAATTTTCATCGAACAAATATTCAATGCAAGCAATACATTGAATGACCTTCATTGTACCTCTTTCTTCCTCTAAATTATAAATTCGACGTAACAATTTTACATCAATCGAAATGCAACGGCTCAATACTATTCGGCACAATTCAAAACTTACCCCATTTCACGGCGTTGACCATAGCATACCGAAAACGAGGTTTGCCAATCTCAAACAGGTATAGTCCAGTGCAGTCTCAACTATGCTAAATATCGTATATTGCAAAAAACGGAAACAAATTGAACTAGTTTTCCGCAAATGAAGCACAATTTTCCAGCATAATTATTTTCCACCTCTTTATGTACACAACGAACCACTGGAACTGACCACAACAGGCATGTCCTTTGCTTTATTGGCCGTAGCCAAAGTAATAAAAGGCGCAAACAAAAATGTGTCCGAGTGATTCACTGTGCAGGAATTGTTGTGGTTAACGCGTTTTCGTTGATTTTCGATTTTTCACAGTTAATCTGAAGGCCCCATATGATCTATGCGGAAAACGCGCAGCAATTCAACAAAACCACGCTAAGGGAGTCATGGGTTCGGTTCTTGGATTTTCAACTAACAGAGAGAACATTCTACAAATAGCTGTGGAAATGCTCATAGATTTTTTAGCTGTGAAGTAGACACTTTTCCTGTTAGTATCTTACGCCAATAAGAAGAAAACAACAAGAAGAAGAAAAAGGAAGAGCAAAAGAAGAAGAGGGAGTAGAACAACAACAAGAAACAAGAACACAACAAATAAAAACTGTATTTCTCCTTTTTAAAAATTAGGTTTTTGTAAACCCGTTGCATAAATAACTGTTAATAATTTAACCAGATCACCTAAAAAGTTTTAACGCATTTGAATATGTTTGAAAATAAAATTTGGAAGATTCTCCAAATTACAATATTTTTTTCGCGGCAGAAGGGTTAACTACTAATCAGTGTCTAGAATCTACGGTTCAATGACAACTTTTGTTTGCCGGCTTCACATGTTTCGATTACATAGCATTACTATATCTATATCTAGGTATTACTATTTTTTTACACATGCTTTAAAGCAGATTATGGTTGGAGTTCAGCCATATTTACGAAGCGGGGATTTTGCAAGACGATATTACGGATGACGAGTCAAATTCCCGGTCAATCCAGGAACTTTTGTTATGGATATTTACTTGACTTCTAAGTCTAACAAACAGTTGTCGTCAAAGTTGTGAATATCCACCGTGCTGGGGTTTTGTCAGGATGAATGAGTGTCAATGGTGTGGGCTCGTAGTCAGATTTTTTCGAAATAATTTCTGGAGTAAATCGTGAATGATTCTCAGCAAGAAGCGTTTCATGATTTTTTTTCAAAGAATTCGACAAGAAGAAATTTTTGGATGAATAATTGCTGGAAGAATTTATTAAAGACAAACGTCTTGACATCCCGCTTTAACAGTGCATCAAAACTTTAAACGCACAAATCTCAAGAAGCAAGCTTCACACAAAGCATTTTATTATTCTGTTCTTGCTCACTTGTAATGAGCTTAAAATAAGAGGATCAGGTGCGCTGGTTTTGTTTACGAAGAGATTTGTGCCCTCGAAATCGTAAGTAGGTGCCAAAGTCGGCCATTGTGGCGGCCATTTTGGGATTCTAACAAGTCTGTCCTTAAGCATTTCCAAGATGAAGCTTTGGATGAATGAGTAGATGAGGAATTATTGTGGAACTCTTGTATGAATTAGTGTATGAGTTCATAGAAAGATTTCTGGATGGTTCTTAAAAGTGGCTCTAAAGAAACTCATTTTGTTGTTATGATTTTTGTTATTTGGCCGCCTATGACAGACAAGTTTATAACATAATAAGATACATATGTTAATAACACAAAAATTACTGATTCCATTATACAGTTATTATGCCAAAATAACATATTTTATTGTGCTGTTGATATTCTTTTCTGCTCGGGGAGGAATTATTGTGAAACTCTTGTATGAATTAGTGTATGAGGTCCTAGAAAGATTTTTGGATGATTCTTAAAAGTGGCTCTAAAGAAACTCCTTCTGGAATCGTTGGAGGACTTTGTGGTGGATTTTCAAAAGGAATTGCTGGAGAAATCTTTGTTAGAATTTCTGGATAAATCTGTTGAATTCTTAAGGAAATATTTAGATCATTCCGAGAAGATTTCACCACAGACAAACAGACGTAACACCTTGAACGATTTTCATGGAAATCCATCGCCCAGTTCACACTACCATCACCTGGTAGCAAAGTTGCACGAATCACTGTGTTGTGCAATATTGTCAACAGAAGGCGCTAGTGTGAAACATCAAACGCCTAGAAAAGTGATGCTGGTTGTGAAAGCCACAACTATGAAAATTTAAAATGATCGTTAAATGCGTGGTCGAAGTAAATTTCTCAAGTGTTACGTCTGTTTGTCTGTGATTTCACTTCAGGAAATTATTTGGCTACAAAGGGGAACCTTTGGCGAAATGCCTAAATCATTTTCAGAATCAATTTTTAAAGGAAACCGAAAGAATTATCAGAGCAATCTCTGGAAGAAATGGAGAATTGCCTTTGGAAAATCTCTGGAAGATTCTAGATAAATCAGGAATTCTTGGAGTTCTCTGGCAGAGCTCCTAAAGAAAGCTTTAAGAGATTTAGAACGAAAAGATCGGAGTTGTTTCTAGAGCATGGTTTCCCTAACCCCAGGGGGGTCACTAACCTTCATCCAGGGGGCCGCGCATTTGTGGAGCGGCTGATCATGGAGCAGAATACAGACTACTTGTCTAGCGACGGTCTAGTTGGTACCTTGAGACGAGCGTGTGATGCGGCAATGCCGAGGCGATCCATACCCAGGAATGGACGAAGACCGGTGTACTGGTGGTGTCAAGAAATCGCGGAGCTCCGTGCATCTTGCCACAGGGCAAGGAGAAGGATGCAGAGAGCCCGGACCGATGAGTCGAGAGCGGAGCGAGAGGTGGCATACAGGGCGGCAAAGTTCCCAACTAACAATCACTCATTTTACAAGCACCTTTACGACGAATTGATTCAGCATGATGCTGAATAACATTTGGATAATTTTCAGGCACAACCATTGTTCGGGTTTTGTTCACACAAATTTGGAGAAACTATAAAGCATAGTTTTGTGTGCCAACTGAACTGTTTGTTGTTAAATCGTTTTACAACTATATAGTAAAGCTGTTATTCAGCTTTATCAAAAATGAATAAAAATTTAAAAAATGCAATTTTTTTCAATTTCCACGAGAATTTATGATTGGAACTTAATGCTGTGAACAACTATTGTGAAATAATAACTACACATAAATTTACTTAAATCCAAATTCGAACTCGAGACCCGTCGATTGCCAACCGCATGCCTTCCTATCTGCGCCATCCTAGAGATGATGAATTCCAGCGCTCAAATCAAAACATAAACTTCCCGTGGTTTAATAATGATCAGACTTCGACTCCTATCCAGCAGTGGTGAATTAACACAACATTATGGTTAATGACTGAACAACAGATTAATTCAGCTGTTGTTCAGTATAAAACACGTGTTTTTCATCATGTACTCTGAGTTGAAGTATGGTAAAACAAAGGCGCTTATTTGACTTGTGAAAAACACATTATACAGACACATGTCCTAATTTTTACATGAACTTAACAAGAAGCAGAAAAACGTCTTGTTAAACTATGTTGTAAAGGAATTACTGCGAGTCGAATAAAAATCTTATTAAACGCTTGAAAAGTGTTCTAAATTATCATTGTTAATACCAATACGAAAAGTTGAACATTGGCTACTTTTTAATTGAAATAGCATTTGTACAGTAATGTGTTCAGCGTAATTTTAGTTCAGCAATAATTTCTATTATAAAGCAACAATTCAGCATGCATGCTTGTTTACGGCTGGCGATTGTTAGTTGGGTTGGCACTGAACAAAGAGATCAAGGCGCGTAAGCGGGCGTGCTTCAACGATCTCTGTCAGACGGCCAACACAACCCCCTGGGGTGATGCATACCGCGTAGTCATGTGCAAAACGAAAGGCACATCTGCACCACCGGAACGCTCTCCCGCGATGCTGCAGAGGATTGTGCACGAGGTGAGACCATGGGCACCCACACCGCAAGACCATCCTGGTCCGAGTGAGGTTCCCCCAGTGACGAATGATGAGTTAGCCGCAATTGCGAAATCACTTAAGCTGAACAAGGCCCCGGGCCCGGATGGCATTCCGACGGTGGCTATTAAAGCGGCCATCGAAGCTAGCCCTGACATGGTCAGATCGGCTATGCAGAGATGCTTGGATAGAGGCGAGTTTCCGGAGAGGTGGAAAAGGCAAAAATTGGTTCTACTGCCCAAGCACGGGAAGCCACCAGGCGACCCGTCGGCTTATAGACCAATTTGCCTTTTAGACACGGCCGGGAAACTCCTAGAGCGGATCATTCTGTCGAGGTTATTGGTCTATACCGAGAGGCCGGACAACGCGGGGCTATCAGACAGCCAGTACGGGTTTCGCAAAGGTAGATCGACCGTGGATGCCATTAGGTTGGTGACTGGATTGGCCGAAATTGCGCTGCAGAAAAAGAGAAGAGGCATACGGTACTGCGCGATCGTAACGCTAGACGTTAGAAACGCCATCAATAGTGTAAGCTGTAAGCGCCATAACTCGTTTAGGTGTCCCGGCTGGCCTAAGGCGTATTCTGGGTAGTTACTTCCAGAACAGGGTGCTGATTTACGACACCGAGGAAGGCCAAAAACAGTACAATGTCACTGCGGGGGTACCGCAAGGATTCATCTTGGGTCCGGTACTGTGGAACGCGGCATACGATGGAGTACTGAGGCTAGCACTACCACCGGGAGTAAAGTTGGTTGGCTTCGCTGACGACATTACCCTGGTGGTATACGGTGAGTCGCTCGAAGAGGTGGAATTGACGGCAGCGCATGCGATTGACATAGTGGAGGGCTGGATGAGGTCGAGGCAACTGACACTCGCACACCACAAGACGGAGGTGGTGGTGGTGAACAACCGCCAATCTGCACAGCAGGCAGTGGTCACCACGGGCGGGTGCTCGATCGAGTCCTGTCGCTCACTGAAGCTTCTTGGAGTCATGGTCGACGACAAGTTGAGCTTCAGTAGTCATGTCGAGTATGCTTGTAAGAGGGCGAGTGTAGCGGTTATGGCATTGTCTAGGATGATGTCAAACAGTTCGGCAGTTGTCTCGAGTAAGCGGAAGCTGCTCGCGTCAGTAGCGGTGTCCATACTACGGTATGGCGCCGCCGCATGGTCGAACGCGCTCAAGCTGCAGAGGAATGTTGACCGACTAGAGAGTGTACATAGGCTGATGTGCCTCAGGGTGGCCAGTGCATACCGGACTGTCTCGAAAGACGCGGTATGCGTGCTAGCGGGCATGATGCCGATAGCATTGGTGTTGGCCGAGGATGTTGAGTGCTACGATGAAAGAGGTACGAGAGGTGCGCGACGAAACGCCAGAACTTCGTCTATGGTGAAATCAAAGTCCAAATCAAGTCGTAGCACTCGGGCTCAGACTGGGTACCACCTCAAGTACTACACTTGGTCCCCGGTACCCAAGTTTGACATTTGATTGCATACCTTATTTTTATTGTACTTGTGTTTTCGTTACCTATGACAACGACATGTCAATATGTCGAATTCGTTGTTGTCAACGCAGTTTTATTACTCCCATGCTCTAATCTGAGGTCCCTGGTGCTCTTTACATGGGCGAGATCGAGCTTAAAAGGATCGGCTCTTAAGGTCGGCTCCAAATAAGGTTTTCGGTACCGAATTAAGGAAACAAACGCATGTGGTTGCTTTTTCTCACTAATTTATTAATTACATATTGAGGGTGTAATCGTGTAGAGTGTCTGGACGGCCGGCAACGCTGAGACCTAACAAGAACGGCGATGATGGGGACTAGGGGGTTGCCGACAGTGGAGATTAGAACGATGGCGTCGTCAGGCGGGTCAACATGGCGGCGGGGTGGTAGGTCGACGGGGAGTATTTTACTGTGTACACAGCGAGCGACGGAATTTCGGCTGGCGAGAGATGACGTCCTGCTAAAAGCTCTCATGATCAACAACGCTGAGGACTGCTTGAAATAGTTGCACGACGGATGGTGAAGTATGTTTCCGACAGAGTTATTATGATGGGCTTGCCCATTGCTTCTCCCAGACCAAGACCCAGAAGGCCACCATTTGCCTGACATGATCCAAAGCTTTAACAATTACTTCCATTTCCTAAAATAAAATAAATGTTAAATTGTTAGGAGAAATTTATCACTCAATACTCACCAGAGTCTGAAATTTTTCGTGTTTATCTTTGTATAAACAGTAGTTTGTTACTCATAGCAACATAAGCGGAGTACTAGATTTTCAATTTGTTGAACGCCGCAAAGTATTAATATACGAAGGTATTATAGTTGTTTGGTCTAGTACTTCACGAACCCCGAAATTTCACACCAATGTATGGGAGTTGAACGACTTAATTTGGACTTTGGTGAAATGGCAAAGAGTCTGGGAATCTTCAACAAAGGGTAGGTGGACACACAGGCTCATACCGAGCGTGTCCCGGTGGATGTGTAGGCCCCATGGCGAAGTGAACTTCCACCTGACACAATTCCTGTCGGGCCATGGGTGCTTTAGGTGGTACTTGCACAGGTTCGGACAGGCAAACTCACCCTCATGCCCAGAGTGTGCAAACAGGGCGGAAACGGCGGAACATGTGCTCTTCGAGTGCCCGCGTTTTGCGGAGCAGAGGTCGAGCATGTTAGAGGTATGCGGCAGGGATACTACTCCCGATAACATTATAGAGAGGATGTGTACGGGGGTAGACGAGTGGAATGCCGTGTCGACCACGGTATCCACAATCGTGCTCCACCTCCAGAGGAAATGGCGGGCCGACCAACAGTTAGTCGAGTTGGCCCCCTAGAGATATGCCGTATGTGATGGCTGACAGATGATAGCGAGAGTGTGAAAGCACAGTCCCCCCCTCCTCTACGAAGTAATCCCTAACGGGCGTGCCGCGGAGCAAGGTCAGGTAGTGCAGAATGTGGTTTTCCTACGGTGTTGCTAACCAACTGGTTTCCTCATTCTATAAAAAAAGGGGGCCGCGCGGGACAGTCGAATATTTTACCGAAACAGAGAACAAATAAGAGAATTTCTATGGTGGTTCGCGAAAAGTACGTTTGCTGGCCAAAGGGGGTCGCGCACCTGAAACTTTGGGAACCTATGTTCTAGTGGATTGTTTGATAGGATCTATTGGAATTCCCAGATAAATTTCCTTTGAATAATATTTATCAGGGAGAAATTCTTGAAGATGCTCGGGAGGAATACTTGAAGAAATTCGGGGATTAAATCTCTTGAATAAAATCCATGAAAAATCCCTTGAAGAGTTCCAAAAGGCATTCATAGAAGAATTTTGCAGATAATCCTTAAGAGAATTCTGAAGAAATCTGAAAAGAACTCCCGATAGGGGAGGAAATTTCTGGAAAAATACTGGGAAGAATCCCCGGAAAATACTCATGATTTATGGGAAGAACATCTCGAATAATTCCTGAAAAAAAAATCCCGGAGGGATACTTGGAAGAAACTTTGGGAAAAATACTAAAGGACTTCTTCTGAAGAATAAAAAAAAGCTTCGACAATTTGCGAAAGGAATAGCTGATGGAATGCTTGGAATAATTCCAAGAAGTGATTCTAATTTGTTCGGATGTTCCCATTCCATTAAAAAAATCAAAAAAAAAAATACAGCTTTAAGTAGTTCTTTTTAGTATAATATTCGAATGAAATTGATAGTACCACAAAATAAAAAGTCTGAAAACATTAATCGGTAGTTTTTCATTTGTTAGGGAAAATGCAAAAACCATCGTTTTTTTTAGTTTTTTTTTCTAATAAAAACATCTTCACCAACTACAACATACACGGTTTCCTGTAGTGGCGCATTCCATTGAATTCTTATGGGACCCACCACTGTAGGAACACTACCACCACTATAGGCGCAAAGGAGCAAAAAAATAAGGAAACTCATTGCTAAAAAGATGTTTTTCACCAGATTTTGAACATAAAACTGAATTACTAATTACTGGTACTAACTCCACTAAGAGAGCGTTTACCCTAGCACAATATTCACTGTCAATTATTTCGCAATGCATAAATACTATTTAACGGTGAGTTTAAATTATCAGGAACTTAGTTCATGGTTCCACGTATAGATGGATGCGACCAACTATCGGCTACTATCGCACATGCACGTGGAGAAGTCCATCGCACTTCGATACACACGTAAAAGCGAAGTGAATATATGTATTTCAGGTACCCTAAACAAAAAAATGTTCTACGTAGCTTACCTCTGGGTCAAGTATTACACCATCAGAAACTGTTTCTAGAAACGTCATATGCAATACGTATAAGTAATTTTGCGGTGTTTATATTTATGTCGCAGCTGATCGAACGAAAATATTAGTCACCGCCAACACGCAATATTTTTTTTATTCGGAGTTTTGTAAACATTGGAATAGCTAAGTTCAGTTTTTTGCTACTTAAAATTCTGGAATAATATTTTAAATTGTAAGTAGTGCATACATTTATTACATTTCAGGATATAGTATTGCAATGGGATGTTTTCTAGGAATATACCAATTATCAATGCATGTTTAAAGTAAGTACGTTTTCAGTATTGAATTTAAACGACAACATGGTCAACCTCTGCATTTCAGCGATAATGTGTAAATTACTTCAATGTGAACTTATTCGATTTGCATGAAAAACGTGGTTAGACTAGTGTTAAATGAGTAACGTAAAACGGGGTATCATTGATCGGTGGGGTAATATTGATCGGCTTGACCGACCCCATGAAATGTCCAAACAAAATTTTTTATTTGAATCAGTTTCTACTCTCAAAAGGTATTTCGTAATCTGATATTATTTAACCATTAAATGACACGGAATTCATGAAAATTGAATTTCATAAACATTGAAATAAATCGATTTTTCCTTAACTGTGTCAAACATTCATGTTTGGTATGACTACTAGATACAATATTAGGCTAAAAATTATTGTATAACTTCAAAATGATTTCGTAGAGTTGGGTTTAATAAATGCAACTTTTATGAAAGTAGAAACATGTAGGTACTAAAAAAGTAAAAAAATGTACTGATTTTTAGGAGCTGATAAGAAAATCAACACGATCGAAATGACTCCAATCTAGAGTGCGATGCAACAATGATCTCAATTCAGTAACAAATTTTGAAAACGACGTATAATCAATGCTACACCATTGATTATACGTCGTTTTCAAAATTTGTTACTGAATTGGTGTCAAACCACCACGTCTTGATGAGACAAAGTTTGTCGAAACAGCTAGTTTGTCGAGAAAAAAATAGATTAAAAAACCTCTTTTAACATGTTTCAAAGTTTCAAAAAACTTTTTCGATTAGCTTAACTCAGAGGGCCAGTACTTGTTTAAAAAATTTAAAAAAAATGTAAAGTTTGCTTCAACAATAGAATTATTAAAGAAAGATCGAAAAATTTGATTAATGTTCCCTAGGATTACGGTACTGCAATCCAGGGTCATATTAATCATTTAAAAACTTAAGTGCAAAGTCAAACATTCATGTTTGGTATGACTACTAGATACAATATTAGGCTAAAAATTATTGTATAACTTCAAAATGATTTCGTAGAGTTGGGTTTAATAAATGCAACTTTTATGAAAGTAGAAACATGTAGGTACTAAAAAAGTAAAAAAATGTACTGATTTTTAGGAGCTGATAAGAAAATCAACACGATCGAAATGACTCCAATCTAGAGTGCGATGCAACAATGATCTCAATTGGTGTCAAACCACCACGTCTTGATGAGACAAAGTTTGTCGAAACAGCTAGTTTGTCGAGAAAAAATAGATTAAAAAACCTCTTTTAACATGTTTCAAAGTTTCAAAAAACTTTTTCGATTAGCTTAACTCAGAGGGCCAGTACTTGTTTAAAAAATTTAAAAAAATGTAAAGTTTGCTTCAACAATAGAATTATTAAAGAAAGATCGAAAAATTTGATTAATGTTCCCTTGGATTACGGTACTGCAATCCAGGGTCATATTAATCATTTAAAAACTTAAGTGCATTACATTAGGCCGATGCCCCCACTCCTTCAAAATTCCCAAAATATTGAAGGGGTGAAAAGAAAAAATTGGCATGACTCATGATTCCATTTGCAATACAAAAATAGCTTTCAACATACTTTTTACAAAAGAGTACATAAGTGTAGAATTAGCTTGATGTTAAAATACACATTAATAAAAACAAAAAAAAAAACAAGAGAGTACATAATTTTTAGTTTTCAATTTTTTTTTTTGGTTTGTTTTGTTCATTATAAATTTTTATCCTCCTTGCCACCCAAAGCAGAATTGCACTGGAATCTCCAAGGAATTCCAGTGGATTCCCAGCGGAATCCCAGCGGATTCCCAGCGAAATCCCAGTGGAATCCCGGTAGATTCTCAGTGGAGTCATAGCGTAATCCCAATGGATTCCCAGCGAAATCTAAGCGGAATACCAGTTGAATCCCCGCGGGTTTCCAGTGAAATCCCAACGGATTTCCAGCAGAACCCCTGTGAAATTTGAGTGGAGTCCTCGAGAGTTGAGAGTCATCCGACCGGTACAAGAAGACGTGGTGCGCAGCGAGCTAGGTGGGTCGACCAAGTGGAGGACGATCTGCGGACCTTACGCAGAGTGCGGGACTGGAGACAAGCAGCCATGGACCGAGTGGAGTGGAGACGGCTACTATGTACAGCAGAGGCCACCCCGGCCTTAGCCTGATCGGAACTCGGAACCCAGTAGATTTGCAGTGGAACCAGTCGATTCCAAGCGAATTTCAAGCACTGGGAATCTGCTGCGGATTTCAGTGGAATCCCATTGGATTCCCAGCGGAATCCCAATGGGTTCCCAGCGGAATCGCAGTAGTATTCCAGCGAAATCCCAGTGGAATATTAGTTAAATCCCCGCGGGTTTCTAGTGAAATCTAAACGGATTCCCAGCAGAGTCCCTGCGGAATTTGAGAGGAGTCCCAGCAGATTCCCAGCGGAATCTCAGCGTATTCCCAGCGGAATCCCAGTGGATCACCAGCGGAATCCCAGTGGATTCCCAGTGGAATCCTAGTAGATTCCCAGCGGAATCCTAGTGGATTCCCAGCGAAATCCTAGTGGATTCCCAGCGGAATCCTAGTGGGTTCCCAGCAGAATCCCACTGGATTCCCAGTGGAATCTCTGCGGAATCCCAGTGGATTCCCAGCGGATTCCAGCAGAATACTCAGCGGAATCCCAGTGGAATCCCAGTGGTTCCACAGCGGAATCCCAGTGGATTCCCAGCGGAATCCCAGTGGATTCCCAGCAGAATCCCAGTGGATTCCTAGCGGAATCCCAACGGAGTTCCAGTGGATTTCCAGCGAAATCCCAGTGCATTCCCAGCGGAATCCCAGTGGATTCCCAGCGGAATCCCTGCTGTGGGAGTTCAGTTGATGGTTCTCGATGAGAATCGCCCAGCGCAGCGACCCGATACACTGCGTCCGACGTGCTCGGACGCTGGCCGAAGGAAGAGTCGCAGCTTGCTATGATCTCGTCAGCAAACTCTTAACACACTGAGAGCTGCTAATTGTCAGACATATACCACACACCAGTGGATTACTAGCGGAATCCCGGTGGATTCCCTGCGGAATCCCGGTGGATTCCCAGCGGAATCCCGGTGGATTCCCAGCGGAATCCCGCTGGATTCCCAGCGGAATCCCGGTGGATTCCCAGCGGAATCCCGGTGGATTCCCAGCGGAATCCCAGTGGATTCCCAGCGGAATCCCAGTGGATTCCTAGCGGAATCTCAGTGGATTCCCAGCGGAATCCCAGTGGATTCATAGCGGAATCCCAGTGGATTCCCAGCGGAATCCCAGTGGATTCCCAGCGGAATCTCAGTGGATTCCCAGCGGAATCTCAGTGGATTCCCAGCGGAATCTCAGTGGATTCCCAGCGGAATCCCAGTGGATTCCCAGCGGAATCCCAGTGGATTCCCAGCGGAATCCCAGTGGATTCCCAGCGGAATCCCAGTGGATTCCCAGCGGAATCCCAGTGGATTCCCAGCGGAATCCCAGTGGATTCCTAGCGGAATCCCAGTGGATTCCTAGCGGAATCCCAGTGGATTCCCAGCGGAATCCCAGTGGATTCCCAGCGGAATCCCAGTGGATTCCCAGCGGAATCCCAGTGGATTCCCAGCGGAATCCCAGTGGATTCCCAGTGGAATCCCAGTGGTTTCCCTGTGGAATCTCAGTTGATTCCCAGTGGAATCCCAGTTGATTCCCAGTGGAATCCCAGTTGATTCCCAGTGGAATCCCAGTGGAATCCCAGTGGAATCCCAGTGGAATCCCAGTGGAATCCCGGTGGATTCCCAGCGGAATCCCAGTGGATTCCCAGCGGAATCCCAGTGGATTCCCAGCGGAATCCCAGTGGATTCCCAGCGGAATCCCAGTGGATTCCCAGCGGAATCCCAGTGGATTCCCAGCGGAATCCCAGTGGATTCCCAGCGGAATCCCAGTGGATTCCCAGCGGAATCCCAGTGGATTCCCAGCGGAATCCCAGTGGATTCCCAGCGGAATCGCAGTGGATTCCCAGCGGAATCCCAGTGGATTCCCAGCGGAATCCCAGTGGATTCCCAGCGGAATCCCAGTGGATTCCCAGCGGAATCCCAGTGGCATTGGCGTATCTAGGATTTTTTCCTAGGGGGTGCCTGGGGGGTGCCAGTTTGAGTGGCTTCCAGGTTGGTTTGCTTTTTTTGCAAAAAGAAATACCGATCCACCTTCAACTTCTTAGTACAAAAATATCACGGGACAAATAAGCCCGAAATTTTAAACGCGCTTTATTTTAAAGAACAGTTTTCTTTGTTTTTGAAAAATCCGAACCGTTGTACTGACTTAACACTCATGTGAGGTTTGAGAACTTGATAAGTTGATTACCTATAATACATGGAATTTGTATTTTCAGTTGGAACTTTACAATCATCACAACCCCTTTGTGGATTGAATATATTGATTAAGAATACGTTTTCAGAGCAATTATTAGAAGTGTAAATCTCGGAAACTATCAAATATCCACAAATTTGCGTTTAACTTGTATTCTTCGTGACATCCTCTTTGTTTTATTGCATGATAACAACCCTTATAAAATAGTTTTCAAGAACAATTGTAAGAGTCTTTTTTTTTCCTCCCATGTTGTGGAAATTAAGCCACTGCGTCCAATAAGCTGAACTTTTGTGGCATTGAAATTGTAAAATCCGGATATATATTTGCATTTTTGGTTTGACTACAACATTAATAGCGAACTTCGATTTTTCTCTTCAGGATTCTAATTCTATGCAATAATATAATAAAGAAATTTGTGTTTTCGGCAAAACATTGTTTCGGTTATTCCTCAGGGAATATTCCCGGCAACTTATTTGGAAATTGTTTTGCAATTCATTTGAATTAAGACTTCTTTATGAAATCTCTCGGTAATTCCTTTGAATTCGGCAAATTTCTTCGGCAATTCCCTTAGGAATTTATATGTCTAGAATTTGATACTGAACACCTTTTACGCATCCTTTGAAAATTTCATCGGAAATTACTTTGGAAATTTCTTTGGCAATTCCACTAGCAGTGTATTTGTCGACTCACTTGAAGTGCAAATTTTTTTTTCGGTAATACCAATCCGTGTGGTCAAATTATGAAATTCAAATAACTCAACGTACATATGTACAGATGGGTAAATTATTGGTTAAATTGGGAAAAAATCCACAGCTCAGGTGAGGTTTGAACTCACGACCCTTATTCGCTAGACAAGTGCTTTACCAACTAAGCTACCGAGCCAATTAATGACCCGACAACTTAGTTGTCATAAGGTTCAATTCTAATCTCATCGATCTATATCATCTTCCCCTAAACCGCAAATATAACCATCTCTGTTGTACATATGTACGAAGAGCGAAAGCGATTTGTTTATTAGTTGGTATAGCACTTGTCTAGCGAATAAGGGTCGTGAGTTCAAATCTCACCTGAGCTGTGGATTTTTTCCCAATTTAACCAATAATTTACCCATCTGTACATATGTACGTTGAGTTATTTGAATTTCATAGTTTATTTGTTTTTCTTTACTTCATTAGCAAATCCTTTGAAATGTTTTCTCGGGAGTTTCTTCGCCAATTTTTAGTAGTCTTTCAAGCGATGTTTTGGTAATGTCAACAATTCTATTGATAATTGCTTTTTCAAATTATCTAATTTCTCTTCAGGCAATTCCTTTGGAAATTATTTTAGTGAAGCCTTTGGTGATTCATTCAACATTGACTCTGTGAACTTCCTCACAATGTATTCGGCAAGTCATTCTACTTTTTTTCCGATTTTCGTTGATTTTTTGGAATTTCATTATCCATGCTAGGTATTTCTTCACCAATTCTTTTGAAAACTCCTTCGGAAGTTCTTTTATAAATCGCTTCTAAAATTTAAATAGAAATTCTTTAGACAATTTCTTCAGTAATTATGTAAGGAATTCCTGCAGCAGATGATTTCAGAACATTTTGGGCATTTCCGATGTTACTTGCATTGAACATTTATTTGGGAATTTTATAAGCAAATCCTTTTGAAATTTTGGAAACTTTTAATATTACTTTAACTTCTTCGGTAATTTCTTTGGAAATTGATTGGGCAATTTTCTTAGAGATTTCCTTTGGGAATTTCTTTGAAAAAAATCTCTGGCGGTTCTTTAAAAAATCTGTCACTGCAATCACTTTTGGAATTCTTTCTAAATTTTGTTCAGAAATTCCTTTGATGATTTTGGAAAATTCTTTGAGAATTTCTTCGATTTTTTTTTGGAATTGTTTGTGTAAATTTTTATAGAATACTAGCTGTCCCGGCAAACTTTGTCTTGCCGTCTTGTGGTGGTTTGGCAATTGTTGAGCTCAAAATAGCACCGCACTCTAGATTGGTTTCAATTCGATCGTGCTGATTTCCTTCCCAGGTCATAAAAAATCAGCATTTTGTCTATTTTATTATATTTTTAGTTCATTTTCCTACCTTTTTTTTACATATAAACACAGCCACCATGAATACGAATCTAACCATGCAAGATTCATTCTGATCGGTTCAGCCGTTCGTGACTTTTGTTGCCTCAAAGGGAAGTCAAACTCATTTTTATATATATAGATATTTCGGCAATTTATTTTGAGATTGGATTTGGCCAATTTCTTTAAAAAGCCTTCCGGAATTTCTCTGGTGATTCTTATATGAATTCTTTTGGCAACTACTTTGAAAGTTCTAAGGTTATTTTGATGAATTTTTTCTGACAATTGCTTTGGGAATTTGTCAGGAAGGTTTTCGTGAATTTTAAGGATTTTTTAGAGCAAGTCCAGTTGAGAATTTCTGTATTTCCAGTTCAGCAATTTTCGGAAGCAATATATATAAATACAACTGAATCATAGAGAATAACAAAAGTAATCACGATAAAATTGCCTGAGAAAGTTGCAAAATAACTGAAAAAGAAATTGCTGAAATAAATTCAGAGGAATAGCCATTGAAATTATAGAAAAAAAAACCAAAGAAATTGCTGATTAAAAACTACCACAGAAATTTTCAAAAAAAAAAAACATGCCGAAGGAACTCTCAAAGAAATGTTCTAGCGAATACGAAGGCGTGGGTTCGAATCCTACCAGAACGTGTTTTTTTACAAATTCATCTCTCAATTTGTCAAATAGCAACATACGGTGACTTCTAATCAATAAGTTTTTCCCGTTCATTCCTATAGGATTT